>NC_090931.1:90523703-90698703 GCF_040938575.1 Ambystoma mexicanum
GAAGTGTAGTTTTGGATTAGGTTGGGGGACAACTGTACAAGCACACTTTTAAAACACAATATTGACTGCACATAGCCATGGGGACAGACACACCCCTAGACCATATAAGTAAAGCCCTGCCCTGTGCTGTGAGAAAATCAAGACGTACCACAACCAATGGGTGACTGAGACAAAGGAGAAGGAATGCCCACTCCTGGCCAGAGTCGGGGTCATTTGACAGGTGCGCCTTGCACCATATGTCCGTGTACTTAACGGCAAAATGCAAGGGGAGACCATTACAGTATAGAAGGGAGATATTCGACCTCTGGAGAATGTTTGAGGAAACTGAGGCCCCTGAAGCGAATGGGATGATACCTGACACTAGAAAGAAAATGGGTACAGAGGAGATTGGGAAGAGTGGGGAGACGAAGAAGTGGGTCTATCCACTCGCCACACGCCCAGTAGAAGGAGACACCAACCTGACATATGTGTCCGGGGGAACAATGATGGCTGGTCCAAGCATGGCCACACCCCCACTGTATATTGCATGCCCTAAAGTGTCCACCCATACAGGGGGAAGCGCAAGACTTCTCGAGGTAGCATTGGCCACCACGCTCACCGAATTGGCAAGGTTGAGGGCAGCCTGTAAAACAGCACGGCCGGCAGAGGGTCTGATGCTGCCCCCAGGAACGACCCAAAGACAACTGGGGATGAATGGTAGTCATGGGACTTCTTGTTCAGGATTGAAAGTGCACCCATAAGAACTGTTCATGTAGAGCGGGAGGGAGAAACAGACAGTCTGGGGTTGAGAATGTGGGGTCCCAACGAGGGGACGAGGAATATTGGAGTGATTTTGACGACACAAAGGAAGACAGAGGAGGGGCAGAGCAGGCACCCGTTACTACACTGAGAGTACAAAGTATTTGGGATGGAAGGTTAAGAGAAGTGTTGTCGAGGGTGGGAAAGGAAAGATGAAATTGCAAATGCCCTTAACACGTAAGTGCCCTCCCAAAAATCACAACGGGAGCGGGGAAATGGATTTATGCCTTTGAGAAACACACCGCTGGGGTGTCCCTAGCCATCAGGGACATTAAGAGCTTGTTAGTAGCTGCAGTGGGAGATCAGGCAGAGACAGTGTGGGTTAAAACGAGGTACCCGGAAGTATCCCTGAGCAATGATGCCCATGATAGGGCATCATTCAATATGATCAGAGCACGGGTATGGGACTCCTTTTGGCGGACGTTCCCGGACACCGCGGATTTACAGTTGATAATGCAATGCACAATGGGGGACAAGGAAGATGCTGCACAGTACATTCTTAGGGTTCAGGAGATGTAGAGAGCAGAAGCGGGCAGCGCCTAGGACCAATGCACATCCTTGTTTTACTTTATTGTAAAAAGAGCGCTCCCTATGGAGGTACAGAAGGCCCTTGTTAGGCAGAATTATATGCAGTACCCTTTGGAAACACCACACACAGTTAAGACTACAAGTGACAGTACAAATTCACTTTTGGTACAAGCCTGTACTACACGGTAAAGTGGTAGCGATGGCTGAGCAGCCAGACTTATCTCAAGAGTAAAGTGAGCAATATCAATAGTTACACAAAGGACAGCAATTACTATGATTCAAACAAACACTGACTCAAGGTTTCTGAGTAAAAGAATATATATTTATTTACAAATCAGTTATAAAACATTTCACTATTATCAAGCAGTTGAAAAATCACAATCTTAATACACTACACCACACCCAATAGATTCTGGACAAGTTAAGTTCAAAACGAAGTGTGAGCAAAATGGCACTCCAGTAATTTAAAAGGGAGGGAAAAGACAACGTTAGACCAAATTGAGCAGCACCAACGAGCAAGTAAGCAGGGCAATCTAGAAAAAGTAACTACAGTGAGGGAATCAAATCAAGAGACCAGGGTCAAAGACTTTGCAGAGGATCACACATTTCAGAGTAGTTCACGGTTAATTCTTTGCCAAGAGTTCAGAACAAAGTTGGTCGGACTAAAAGTTACTTTAAAGAATTGAGAAGGACAAGCCCTTGGATTGGCAAAAGATTTGAAGCACTTTTACCACGGACGGACGGAACGAACGACCCAATTTGAACAGTACCTTAAATGGAGAAGAAGGCTGTAGCTGAAGTGGACGTTCCTTGCAGGTCCTGCAGGCTTACAGTTCCTGAAGCAACTGTGGGACTGACAGGCAGTAGGAAGACTGGAAGGTCCTGCACAGCCCAGGGAAGAAACCAGCAGCAGAGCAAAGCAATGAATAAAAGGTGCGCTCCTTAAAACCCAAGCAGGGTCCGGTGCTCCTGGCTATCCATTTCACTGTAACTGTACACAGCAAATTCAACCAGAGTGGGAGGCTTGGCTTGCAGTTTGGCAAACTGGTTGTTCCCACCAGCTCAAGGAGAGAAGATTCCTTGCAGATCTTCCCTGTCGTTGAAGTTTGGAGTTTCTGACACGCAGCAGGGCTTCACCGGGAACTTCAGTCGTGGTAGAGGTCCTCTTCTGTCAGCTTCTCTTCGGTTCTCTCGATACAGTGGCGACTCTGCCTTCTCAGTCCCAGAGACCTGATTTTTATGCAGTTTTTCCCCATTTACAGAGCCTGGCTGTCAATCACACAGCAGGGTGGCTGTCCTGGCGGGACAGTCACATAGCCAATCAAACAGGAGTGCGACCTGGGTTACCAAGGGAACCCATGGCAGGGGTCCTAAAAGCCCTCCCTCACATCCTGCCTCCCCAGCCTTTCAGGCGCCTAAGGAGGACTTCTTTGCAGAAGCCCCCAAAGGTCAGCGAACAAAGGGACCAAACCTGGTTTGGCGCGCAGAGTAAAACACAAGAAAGACCTTTACAAAAAGAAATGGTGAATAAACCCTGCCGGAATCAAATAAAAGTAAAATTAATTAGATTATTTAAGTTCAAGGCTACTAAGGTAACCTAAAACAATACCAAGGCTATTTAAAATAACTGCGGTAGGAAAAATAGGGAAGATACCACTGCCACCAGTCAAATCTTAATGAAAAGGGAACAAAACAATGTTCCATGAGAGACAGATACAGAGGATAACTATTAACCCTTTCCAGTACTCTATGCAAGATAGTTTGTACTGGGTCTGTGGTTTTGAAAAGACTAATAAAGTCAATGGCAACTTTACATTTTCTGGGAAACAGTAGTCAGTCCAAGAAAATTGAGTCTGAGTTGGGAAGTCTAAAAAGACAACCCTGTGTCACTGCACTAAAGGTGCTGTGTAACACACAGTAAACAGATGATGCCTATTGAGTAGGTGAGGCTCCACAGTCTATGAACACAAAAATGTTAAACACACAGAGCAAAACACATGTAAGAGTGGGAAAAAAGGTTCACACTCTTACCAGGCGAACAAAAATGTATACTAGAAATCCAGCAAAGCTGCTGAGGGACTCAGTGGCTAAGGAAAATTGGCAATACTGGAGAATTCTCCCTAACAGCGATCGATAAGATAGCTGGGGTGGAGGCGAAGGGATGGTCTGAGATTCAAAGCATCATAGTGCACCATTGTAGGAGGATCAAAGAGCGTGAGAAAGAAATGATTCGGAGGATACAGGCAGAGGAAGCAAAACTAGTTCAAAATAAACTAGTGAAGGTAGCAGTGGTGTCAGCAGTGCCGTTCCAGAACAGATGGGAGAGGAAGGGTGTGCCTCAGTTGCAACACAGGCGAGGATGGCAGTGGCATGGGAAGACAATGGACAAGGACAGTGGGGAGGAAAGCAGCACTTTCTGGGGGCCCAATGGCAAGGAGGGCCGCAACGAGGATGATGTGGGTCCCAAGGGCAGAGAGGAGGGGGATTCGGTGGATAGGGATTAAGTGGTGGCGGGCTAGGGCAGTGTTGGTCATGCAGGATGTGGGGACACTTTTCAAGGGAATACCACAGAAGTGAGGGAATTGCAATTACAATCAACAGCCCTATAGGTGCCCCCACCCAGGCAGTCCACAAGGACCTGTTCAGGGAACGTCCTTAATCCCATATGAGACTCACCAGGCCTATACGCAATTGCCTCCACAAATGCCTGGCCCTTACCGCCCACTGCACCAGGAACAGATCATGCAACCCCACAAGCCCCACCCAAACAACAAGTCACAGAAAGCAGACACTCATTTGCTACTGCACCTAACGGAACAGCAGCGCCATACCAAGAAGCAATTGTGCTAGGTGGAACCCCTTTTCATTCCCAGGGACAGACACCAACCCCGACTAGGACAGCCCACAGAGAGCACTTGCGTGTCCACTACTGTCAATTACCATACATTGAGGAGGGGAACCACAGGTCGGGGCAGAGATAGGAAATAAACAATTCTTCTTTATGGTGGACTCAGGAGCAGAGAAGTCGTGCATTAGTGAAGGAAACTTCCCGCTATTAGGAAACATTCTCGACACGCAGGGTTTCCCTGGGGCTGTGGTAACAGTTCCATATGCCAAGGATTTAGATGTCAAGGTGGGGGGAAGGTTGTTCGAGTGCCCCTCCTTTACTCCGAGAGTTCCTCTGTCAACTTGCTCTGTAGGGTTCTGGTTAGCAAATTGAACATGACGATATGCTTCATGGATAGGGGGATTATCTGCGCCGCCCCTGTGGAGGGTTTGGGTTGATTGCATCGAATCTATTTGGTCCTAGGAGAAGTGGTTGATTTTGTTTTTGACAGATTGGTTTTGCTGCATATATATGCAGGGGGAGACCCAACGCACCCCACCCACTTAACTAGCCAGCAATAAGTATTTGCCTAAACCCACCCCCCACATATATATGTGGCAGACTACGTTGAAATATTTGTGACAAATTCTCCTGCAATCAAATAGGGTGTGCAGTAATTTACCAATCAAGTGACTTGTCATTAGCTGGGGGCCCAAGCCAGACTGACCTTTTCCAACTGCAGTGCGACTTTCCAATTCATGAGGATGGGCTTAATCTTTAGAGTGGTCGCTACAGAGAGCGGACACCTGCAGGGCATCAAATGTGTTCACATTGGAATTAACCAAGATAATTTTGTATAACAATGTTTTCAGATTTGAGAAACAATTATATTTACAAGTGGCGTGTACATCAATGGGGTCAGCAATGGCCCTGGAATACGCTAATTTGTTCATGAACCATTTGAAGAAAGAATTAGTCCTGAATCACCCACATTGATCACCTAAATTGGTCGTCCTGAAACAATACATTGACGATATATTTGTAATTTGGCGAGGTGAGCAGGAGGAATAGGATGATTTCCTGACATACCTGAATTCTGTTCATGAATGTATACAGTTTACGATGGAGGTGGGGTTACCTAAATTACACTATTTGGATATTGAGTTGGAACTCAAGAAGAGAATGTTGACAACTAATATCTTCCACAAACCGACGGATGTGAACAACTCTCTGCATTACATGAGTCGGCATCAAAGGCTTCTGAAAGACAATCTGCCATATAATCAATTCTTGAGGCTGAAACACATGGTTTTTGATGAAACTATGCTGAAATTTGAAAACGACAAAATGTTTGATAAATGTCGACAGAGAGGATATCTGAACGATGTAATTGAGGCAGCCAAAACTAGAGCAAGTGGAATACCATGTGGGGAACTTCTTAAAACAAAAATTAAGACTATAGAAATTCTGTTTCTTTACACACTCTAATGCTCCAGTCAGAATCACCACATGACACAACTAATCAAGAAGAACAGTAAATTAATCCAACTTGACATGCAGTGACAGCAACTTTTTCCAAAACCGCTGCTTGAGGCATATAAGAGGGGCAGGAACTTCAGGGATTTACTAATCAAGGCTGAAAAGATAAAACTAATCCACAGATTGTTCTACCGAAGAAGAAATGTGGAACATTTGCTTGTTTAAATTGCAACAATTGTATTGATATCATAAGGGGAATAATGTGAGACATCACAAACAGGAACCAAGATCAAGTTGAGAGATTTTGCGACGTGTGATTCCATTTCAGTAATATATGGTCTAAGTTGCCCATGTGACATCTTTTACATTGGACAAACTGCCAGAAAGATTATTAAAGAAAGATGCAATGAGCATAACAGCAACATAAGGAAAGAAAATATGCGCTCACCAGTTGCAAGACACTTCACAGAATATAGACACACAGTTTCCCAACTGAGATTTATTCTACTGGAGGTAGTACACAAATCTAACAGGGGTGGGGACTTACCTAAGAAGCTGAGATAGTGAGAGCTGTTCTGTATTGACAAACTGGACAGCTTGAGTCCGAATGGCGTGAACAAGGAATTTAACCTGGGTGCATACTTGTGAATTACATTATTGACAACTCATACACGTTATAATTGTCAAAAACTGTAGTTATATTTAGATGAGAAGGAATATCTCTGGTGTACAACACAGGTGGGAGTACTCCTATTTGTGGGGTTAGCCTGCCAGGATATCTGAATTGATTGATTGATTTCTCTAAATCAAGTTAGAGACTTGAGAGGGAGATGATAATGCCAATGACCAGAAAAAGACAACACCATGTTTTTAGTTTTTTCATGAAATAGATTAAAAATAGGTAATAACATGTTTTTGCGTCTTTGTTTGTGAACTACATTGCAAATATGTAATAACAACAGTTGTAGAATGGGGGGCTATAACTCATTTACCATGATTGTCCCAGGCTTTTGTCATACTGTTAATATTGTGAGCGTGGCATCCCATCATGAGTTATTCACTTGGAGTGGGCATAAAACTTGAGTAGGAAGAATGGTACCCCTTTGGGTATCACGAAGATTAGGCATCTTTGCCCAGGCACGTTGTAAAGAATTCCCTTCACAAAACTAACAGTCATGTTTTTATTCAAATGATGCCTCTATCGGGTACTGGATAAATTTGGATTACCCTTTTCTTATTTTCCTGTGCTAAGGACCTGCAGGATTTTCAATAGGTATCCGTTAGATAGTAAGTAGTGATTGAGCATTAGAATCATCTTACAGCAGCCACTTAGGTGAAGCAACGTTTGTCTACCTATGACGCCCTCACGTTATAACGTGCTGATGACACAACTTTAAATGCTGGCAGAGTTCTGTTCTGCTCGCACGTCATAGTGGAGAAGACTGAGGAGGATTGACTAGTCTAGGGAACGGTAAGCATGTCTGTTTTCATAACTTGAACCTATTGCAGTAATTTATACCTGGACGCTAACGAAGTTGTCTCTGAATTGTTTCAGGACTTTACCTACTGACAGCCCTACGAGCCGTCCACCGGCTTCCAGCATCCTTAATACTTGAGGGAGACTGAGACGTGCGTATTCCGCTCAGCCCTCAATTGGAACAATGCATTAGGTGGTATATTACATGTTCTTGAATATTATCAACGCTGATGAACACTAGGTGGCACAGTAATTATTAGCATTTCTAATAGATAATGGTAGAGTGTAATATGTTTGAATAACTAGATAGCACACCTCATTGGACTTTTGGCAATGTATATGAGCATTAGCAATAGAACACCCTATGTATATTTCTAGGGACTATTTCCTCAATTTTATAGGTTGACAGGTCAGCACTACTCGGTTACTGAAAATTAAGGAGAACCTATTGGACCTTACCCTCTGGATCCACACCAGGTGAATGATGATTGACAGGTCATTACAGATAAAATGTTGTATTAAGTGTAAGTCGGGATGACTAGTTGAATAGAACATACTAAAGATGTTGTACTCTTTGTCGCTTTTTACTAGACTCGGTTGAATGTTGTAAAGGTTGATGGACATTGGTCCCGAAATGCCTAGAGTATAGATCCGCTGGATTCTACAAATTGTTTGTAATCATGTTGTGATGAATATACATATATTGCTTGTTTAGTCCTAAAAAAAGAATTTATAATAAGACAGTGGGCCTCATTATGAGTATGGAGGTAGCCATGCTGCTAAAAGTGGCATGGCTACCCCCATATCGGGTACCAGGTCCAGGTCCTGCAAAAAGGGATTTACCGGCCCATTCCGACCTTTGAGGGCCCAGTAAATCCCTTTCATGGGACCCAGACCCGGTACATCCCCATTCCCATTTGAGCCCCCACAGGGGTCTGACCAGGCCTTCCTTAGCGGTACCCGCAGCAGTCCTCGTAATATGGCGGCCCGTAATGAACAAGGCCCATTGTTTTACAAATAATTTTGTGTGAGTGAATATTTCCTTTAAGGAATCAAACATAAATAATTATCAATTGGTTTACATTCAAATCAGGAGTGAAAGGGATTTGAGTGTTCCACAGCTTGTGGACCGGTTTCCAGATTATGCGTGAGCAGGCAGAGAAGCAAGCCAGTAGGCAGCCCCTGGGAAGATCAAGGTGTACTGAGAGAATGGACTCCTTTACAGTGAGCCCAAGACTTCTGAGATGAGGGCTAGCTGGCATTTGGCGGTTCCCCAGTGCCACACAGGTTCCCGTTGGACTTGGCTCATGATATTCCATTAGCAGGTCCCCTTGGGATGATGAAAACAGCTGACGCAATGTGGACTAATTTCTACTGGCCCCAGAAAGCATTTGTCTGGTCCTGCCACCGTTGCCAAGCATCTGGGAAGGTGGACAGTGCCACAGAGGCCCCCTTAATTCCACTACCAGTGGTTGGGCGACCTTTTGAGAGAATATGTATGGGCATTGTGTGCCCTTTGTATCCTTAAACCTCCTCTGGAAACTGGTATATCTTGGTCGTAGTTGATCATGCCACCCGGTACCCTGAGGCCGTTGCCTTGAGGAGCATAGGCTCTCATCAGGATATTCTATCATGTGGGAAACCCTAAGGAAGTTATTTCCGACTGGGGATCCAACTACACATCTGCGTACATGAAGGCGATATGGGATGAATATGGTGTTACCTATAAGTTCTCCACAGCCTTTCACCCACAAACTGACTTGCTTGTTGAGTGGTTCAATAAGATCGTCAAGGGCATGATAGGGGGCATGGAAGAACCACTCAGGATAAAATGGGATATTCTCCTGCCATGCCTCCTGTTGTCCTACCGGGAAGTGCAACTGAGCAGTGTCAGCTTAAGTCCCTTCAAGTTCTTGTTTGGTCAACCCATTAGGGGTTTGCTTAGTCTGGTGTGGGAAGGATGAGCGGGCAATCCCCAAACTCCTTCCCACGACATAGTGGACTATGTGCTCCACTCTGATCATGTATGTCCAAGTACAGTGAACAAAGCACTCAGAACCTGAAGCCCAGCCATGAGCTCATGAAACACTGACATGACCAGAAGGCGACTATGATGGAATACATGTTGTGCCAACTGATCTGGATCACGGAACCCATCTAGCCCAGTGCTGTGCATAACAAGTGGACTGGGCCCTACATGGTGCTTGAAAGGATCAGTAAGGTTATCAACCCCATTGATATGAAGACCCGAGGCATACACCTCCAGACTTTCACGTAAACTGGATGAAATCCCATTATAGCTGTGGTGACTTGGAGATGGCTCTGATTATGGATGACGAGACAGAGGAGGAGCCACATCCCCTTCTTGATCTATTACAATCAGAGCCCTCTGATGGGTCTCTCAAGAGAGTTAATCTCTCGACAGACCTCACAGAGCAGCAGATGTGAGACTGCTAGTGGTTGATGGATCAGTACGCCGGCCTGTCCTCCCTGACTCCTTGGACAATCGATCGGTGCGTCCATAACATTGGTACAGGAGCCAGTAAGCCAGTGAATAGAAGGATTCACTGGAGGTCAGACAAGGTCAAAGACACCATCAATGAGGAGGTCTCCAAGATGTTTGCCATGGAAGTTATTGAGACTTCCTGCAGTCCCTGGGCTTGTGCAGTGGTACTTGTAGCAGGTAGACTGAGGTCCGGTTTTGCATGGATTATCGGGAGCTCAACTCTGTCACGAAGAGGATGCACACCATGTCCCCCGGGCAGATGTGCTAATCACCTGGTTTGGTGCATCCCACTTCATGAGTACCTTCGACCTCAAGTGTTGGCAAGTTGGTCCGACCAATCATGCAAAAGAGAGGTCTTCATTCTCGGCCCCCGGACAGGCATTTTTAGTTCACTATAATGCCATTTGGACTAAATAATGCCCCTGCCACCTTCCAGAGGATGGTAAACCAGATCCTAATGGGGCTGGAAGACTTCATCATTGCCTACCTCAATGACGTTGACGTATTGAGCAACACCTGGGAAGACCATCACTAGCCCACGTGGAGCAGGTGCTTCAAGCCATGCGGAAGGATGGATTGACTATAAAGGTGTAAAAATCCCAGATAGCACATGGTACTGTAACTTACCTCAGACACCAGGTTGGTGGTGGTAAGAGATAGCCTCTCCAGGCCAAAGGTGAGGCGGTGATGGACTGGGATGTCCCAACCACCAAAACTCAACTGAGGGCCTTTCTGGTCCTCATGGGTTATTACTGGCCTTTCATTAAGGGTATGGGGCTCTTGCCCTTACCATTAATGACATAACTTGCAAGAAGCTGCTGATAAAGATCACTTGGACCCCTGCCTGTCAGTCATCTTCCCAGAGCTTGAAGGATGGCCGGTGCCAGCTCCCCGTTCTTGAGATCCCAGATTTCTGCAAAGAGTTTATCACATAGACAGATCCTTGTAAATTTGGCATTGGTACAGTGTTAGCACAACTAAACTCTGAGGGGGGGTCAAATCGTTAGGCACTTGACCAAGCAAGCGCGCAACTGGGCCACGATTGTAATAGAGGTGTTTGCAGTAGTTTTGTCAGTACGCAAGCGGAAACCCTACATCTTTGGGTCTCACTTCACTGTCCAAACCAACCACAGACATCTGCTGTGGCTTATGACCATGCAGGGAGAGAACCCCAAGTTATTGCGTTGGGCCATATCCCTACAGGGATTATACATGGACATCCAACACAAACCGAGGGCACAACACTCCAGTGCAGATGGCCTCAATAGGTACTTTTGCCAGGAGGATGAGCCAGACCCTTAGAAGGGTGAGTCTCAACCTTTTTTGGCTGGGGCCATGTCAGGAATTGCCACCAGGCAAGGGTGCAATGCACTGGCGATTTTGACTTTTAGTATCTAAAATGGTGCGGGTGATTCCTTCTCCAAAGGGGCAATCTAATAACCATAGCTCTCTTTTACTCTACTCCACGCCAAAAGTATAGTACCCTTGTGACCTGCTGCATCAGTTGACTGATCCGCAGCACCCGCTCTGCTTGTGGCACAGAGCAGCTTTCAAAGGTCACAAGACGACCCACTCGACCGCCCCGGTGTCAGCAAAGTCACTGAAGAACAGAGGCGACATTTAAGATATGCCCCACTGTACCCCAAATAGCATTCATGACTACCCCATGCTAGTGGCAGGGTTATTTCTAAGAATAAGCTATGCCTGAATTTAGGAGCAGTGCATGGCGATACGTATGATTGTGCCCCCACAAACGAATTGATATTGCACATATGTCAGCTCCTGTTAGTCAGCTCTCCTATGGGCGGGGCATGTGCATTAGGGTCAGACGGGCTGATACTGCCACCCGGCAGGACAGAAACCCAGATGACCCAGACTCACTTGGATTCTCTTTGTGAGGCCGAGGAAACCCTCTCCACCAGAGTTAGCTGCACAGAAGTCCCATGCAGGATGATTAATCTCACACCAGGGTGCTGTGTGTCTAAAGGTCTGTTGCTGTCAGTAGGAGGTAACGGGGGCGGGAGTAAGAGAGGCAGGAGTGGTCTGGACAAAAAATGACACCTTTCATCATCTTGTTTCATGCTGTCTCTCTTTTCTTTTCTGTCTACTCCGCTTTCCCACGGAGCAAAGCACTTTGGGTGAAAGCTCAAGATGGCAAAGTCCACTCCTGCCAGGAGCAGGGATTGATCCCCTAAATCAGGCTAGTTTTAGACTAATCACCTGAGGATGTATGCCCTTAAAAGAAGGAGAACTTGTTCAAGTTAGACAATGCGGAAAAAGCAACACTTGAATTAGTTCTGCGGCAATAAAAGCTTGTAAAAGTGATATTAACAATTAAAGAGGAGACCTACACATCTTTGGAACTTGTTGCCATTGCTAAAAATAAAACTCATTTATTTATTTATTTACATTTGTAAAGTGCCCAAACCCATGGGCATCAGGGCGCTGTTGCAATCCGGTTACACTGAAATGATCAGAAAAACAGAAAGACACAAAGGGTATGCAGGCATGGCTGGCAGACTGGGTGACATTATTGATAGGCGACCATGACCAGATACCGGGAAGGGTAGCATGTGTCTGCTAATGTGTCATGGGCGAGAAAAAGTTATGCAGTGAGTAACGAAGCGCTAAAGGGAAATGTCCCATCCTACCAGTGATCCAACCATAATAGTCTTCTTGGAAGTCATAGGGATATAGTGCCTAGAATGCTTCTTTCCTCAGGACAATAGTGCCCACCCTGATTTTCTCTTCAGGCCCGAGACTTAATAAGGCCCAGTGATCCTTTTGGAGTCAGGTGGAGGTCTTGTTTTCTTGCTGTGTCTGTGCAGCCCTGCATTTTAATATGATTTCCTGACCTGACAGGGCAGGAGGAAGGCCAAAAGACAAGATGGCCAAGGAACAAACAAAACACCTTGTGGCATGGCCATGTTGGGATACTAGCCACTGTTAGTAGCCAAACGTGGTAAACGTGGTAAGGCTAACAGAACATACAGTAAAAAGTATGAAAAAGTAACAGCTGCCACCAGTTTGTCCTTAGGCACACCCTATATAAACCACAATATCCCTTTGTGTGTATTCTAGAGTGATACAAAAAAAAAACATTGCACTGCTTTGGAAGATGCATTGTGCAATGATAAAAAAAAAAAAACCTTTGTTTAAAGTAACAAATTCAAAGGACTATGGGAAACATAGATTCCCTGTACTGACAACCTGTAGGACTAGTGGGTTTCCCAATAACATTTGAGCAAAAGCCCAGTGGAGTGAAGCTGAAGGCTCACTTCACTGTAAAAAGTCAGGACAAAAAACAAAAACAAAAGCAACACGTTTGGGTGTCCATAGACTATGGAGGGAAAGTTGCCAAAAAGAGAAAACTTTCCTAACAACATAGCATACCATGTAATACACACATGTGTATATTCTGCAGCACCCCCATGCCAGATGTCAGTGAAAATTGAACTCAGTTTTAAGGTCATTAAAGTCATATCTTTCTGCACCTCTTCTCACGGTATCTGCAATAAATGCATGTATTCAGCAGATGATTAACGCCAGTCAAGACTTGCTTATGTGTTCTCTCCATCATCTGACTCGGAAACCTCTCAAAAGAGGATGACAGATAGGTAACTAAGAGCTTCA
The DNA here is from genome assembly GCF_040938575.1 of Ambystoma mexicanum. NCBI lineage: Eukaryota > Metazoa > Chordata > Amphibia > Caudata > Ambystomatidae > Ambystoma > Ambystoma mexicanum. The sequence goes on from NC_090931.1 coordinate 90,536,952, forward strand.
CATGCCTTTGCAGCCTGCCAGGCCTCAGCTGATGTTTGCACCTGCAGCCTGGAGGGCTGACATTTCTCTTTGAACCTTTCTGTGGTGATGAGATGCACACGTTGACATGACAGATGGGTAACTAAAAGCCTTACATGTCACTCCAGCCTACCAGGACTCAGCTGATGTTTGCTCCTGTAGCCTGGAGGGCCGACATTCCCCATTCAAACTTTCTGTGGAGATGAGATGTCAACTTTGCTGAAATCTCTGAACAGACCTTAAAACCTGGTAAAGGCATGCACCCCCTATCACAGGAGACATGAATTGTTAGTTTGAATCTTCAGCTGGTAGGCTCTTTAGGACGTTCAGAGCCATTTTATATTGCAGCCAAAGCAAGAGTACCTTAATATCAACCAATAAAAAAAAATCAAATATCAGACTGTTATTAATTGAGTACAGTAAACTTGATGCAAAACACCATATACAGATGTGTTTCAATGAGAATTATTTGTAGCATACGAACCTGTGCCATAAACCCACATTATCTCAAATGAAGCAAAGTTGGTGCAGCACTAATGTGGGTGACCAGGTATCTTCCATTTGGCTCTAGCTGATCCGTACCGCCATCTCCCACACCCCTCCCCCGACTGCATGGCAATTATGTATTCTTTGCAAATTTTATTTATTGTTTTATTTTGGCTTACTTAATACTTTGCAGTCTGCATTTTGACCCTCTTTATTTTACATCAAGAATCATTGCTTCTCAAACCGGCAACAGTGACCCATTAATATGCATGTTCCATCTGCTCCAAGGGCAGAGGGTGCCAACAGCACACTTAGAACCCAAAAGTGATTACGAGTTTGGCAGTAGTGATAGAACATGCATTATTCAGAAATACTACATGCTTTACTGCTTCGCCAAATTCTGAATTTTAACCCTGAAACTCTTCAATTTCAACTGATTTTGTATGGAGCAAATTAACTATTATGGATTGCCATCTTTAAGCGTGTGAAAGCCTTGGCTTTTTTAAATTCTTTATAATTAGAAAATGTGCAGGTAATTCTGTTTCTCGTAGGGGAGTCTATTAATCAGACCCCCCTTTCATTAAGCTCTTTGCCAAAAGCATAGTGCATTCATGTACCTTTGCTTTACCAGTGTCCTGGTAGCTGCAACTCCTCTGCAGTGGATCAAGGCAGGCACACAGGTCACATGTGTACCTCTGACAGTTGCTGTGACCCAAAGTCACTGAGGGCTGAGGTAGCATTTTAATGCACAACTGATCTCAAATATAATAATTGTCTGCTTACTCAGTCTGGTGGCATGGCAATCTCTTAAATAACCCATACCTTGTTAGGGTATAATGAAGGATAATAGCACACAATTATTAAAGCCACAGCAATTCGATATCATCCAAATGTCAAACCTGTGCACCTCAGTAGTATTAGGGCAATATGGATTCATGGCTAGCCTGGCTGTCTTCACTGAACCCAGTGAGAAAATAGCCAGAGTGGTCTGTATTGATTTCCAGTGAGGAAGGGTAACACACCTTGCCTCCAGGTCCAGGACCTCTCAACAGGAGATGTCATTGAAGTCAGTGTTTCAAAGGCAGCACTGACATAACAAATTCAGCATCACCCGAGGGTGATAGACAGCAGAATACATTTGAAGTCACAGGCCCTGGAAAGGAGTAGAGTTAGAGTAGCCAAAAAGGGAATCACTCCAGAAGAACGTGGTGGTCAACCGTATCAAAAGCTTCCAACAATCAACAAGCAACACAGGTTTTACAGGAACGTAGTGAACTATCTGGGGGGATTCTTCCAGATGTTCAAGTAAAACAGACCCTGATTCATGTGGTGGAACCCTGATTGGTGCAGAATAAGAGTATGAGGTACTTCCAGAAAGGAACTAGTTGACACCAATCCATTCCAGCCCCTTTCCCAACAATGGCAGGATGAAAATGGGTCTGAAATTGGTGAAGGAGGCTCTTTGACAATGCTGAACCACCCCCTTAAATAGATCTCCCCAAACACACACAGCTTAATTGATCACAGTGCTGAATGCTCATTCTTCCAAATCAATAAGAGCCAAGTGAATCACAACAACCAACAGCCTTGTACATTGTTGCTTTTAAAATTGTTGTGGGTGTTCGAAGAAGCCTGGCTCATGCTGCTGTGAATACTAATGAGCCAGAAAGAAGTCCTAGAGTAATTTAAACACTAAATGCAAGATTGACCCACTGCACTAAGTAGAGTTTAGAGCAATGTGCAGCGTACATTTTTTGTAGACCAACACCAGCCAATGCATTACCTAGAAAATGGTCCCACATTAGTTGCTTGCTGTTTTACTCCTGGGCCAAGCGCTTCATAGGTCAGACTGAGCCTGAACGGTGCCCCACCTGTTAACTATTTCTGCTGCTGCTGCTGTGTGTATGTAGATATGTGATTTAGGTTAGAATTTTGCCAGCTGCATTTTTCCACCAAGTGATTCATTGTTATTATGTAAAGGGTTAATACAGGTGTTTGCTAGTGTTCCTATTGCAGTGCTTTCCATGCATTACAGAGCTTACTGCTTTCTTAATTAGTGAAATGAAACAGTTAGAGCTGCGGAGTCCTCTTTTTTAGGGGGCTGTGTGGCAAAGGACTACTATAAATCTATAAGACAAAGAGAATACCACAAAAACAGCTACCCGCCTACACACGTGCCAGGTGTATCTAGTTGCACAACGTGCTACCTTTCATGTCGGTCAATTATTTGCGACAGAAAACATAGAGAAATACATATTTTAATTCATGGATACAAAACACTTAGAAAAAATTATATTAAAACAAGAGGGACAAAAATGCATTTTGTTTACACATAACATTCCATAAAAGAACCTATACTGAAAATCAATTATCTTGACCAGTTGGTTTGAACAGAACACATTCGTCGGATACTGGTGATGTAGTGAGGTTAGTAAACATATAAGGTGACATCCTATTATTAAATGAAACCTTGATACAATTCACTATCCTTGAATTTGTCCGTTTTTCTGTCCTTGACTTTGTCGACACCAAAGAGTGTGTTTCTGGGTCCTGGCAAAAGATGGTTAAACAGGCTCAGTAGCTAGTTATTTAATGCTATCAGGCATGCGTCGGACCCGTCTTCAGGACTTGATTTATATAGATCTCCCAAATTGGAATTTCAGAAATAGTTCATTGGTTAATTTCCTAAAAACCAAACGAAAGAACCGTGTTGGTAACAAGATAAAAACAAAGTGTAATGTCTCTATGTGTGTGCACATGCAACTAATTCAACTAACCTTTTCATAGTTTATTGGGCGTGTGTGGCCTTGATTTTAGAACAGATGCGGACGGGATTCACTGGTCCCAACTGTGATTTCTTCTCAAAGATTTGGAAACTGCAACAAACGAAGATGATTTTTATGAAAAGTTTGTTTTCTCTTTTGCGCTACATTCATTAGAAGGCAAAAGTTCAAAAATGACTGGCAACAGAGCCACCTAAATGAGCCAAATCGAGTTTGTATCTAAAGTGGTACAGACTGCCTTTGAGTGTTTGTCTTTTATATTACATTCGTTAGAAAACGGGAGTTCAAAACGAAAATGAAAATGAAATAGCAGCGAAGCCAACTAATTGAGCTAAGTCAAGTTTGTATCTAAAGTGATACAAACTACCTTCAAATCAATTATGTTGCACTATTGTTTTGAGCATTTTTTAATAAAATACCATATGTTTTTTTGAAAAGGGAGGAACATACCTCTTAATCCAAGCGAAGATATGCTACGATATAGCTTCATTCGCGGACACACATATCACGTATGTGGTGTTTTTCGTATTGTAAATTGAAGTTTACCTACTTTGTTAAAGGAAATACGGAGATGTAACGATCCGTATGTAGCTAACAGAATAGTGCTGTTTACATATTACAAAGGCGTGATATGAGTACTTACAATTGCTGCTTTTCAAGGAACTTGCTTGATCACAAGCGTTGTTGCTTCCACTCGAAACGAGCGTGGGTAGTTACTGCCGGGTTCGCTTTCACTCACGTTAGAAAAGGCTAGACTCGCTGTATTTATAAATTCATCTAATCGCGACCGCCATCTTGGAAGGAAAAATGCCGGGCGCGGCCAGATTACTAAAGGGAAACGGCTGCAATGACTTAATGAACTGAGAAAAAGTAGGCTGCGCAAGAATGAAGCATCCTAATTGCAAGCATTAAATAGAATTGCTTTATTATACTTTGGTAATACTCTATTTGTTATTTCAAAGAAAATGTGGAAAAATGGTCAATACATATTGTGACATTTCCACCCAATATTGTGCACTCTTCAAGGAGAGGGCATTAAAAAGCTGTGTTGTAAGCATGCATATTTGATGGCTCAGCATGCACTAATGAATGTTTTACGTGTGCTTCATGAATGTCACTTGCGCAAAAGAGTTACTTGTGTAAAAACAAACTCCATTCAATTCCGATGTTAAGGCCAGCCTGAACAGTGTTTAGATTGTAAATCCACTTCTGTTCAAGCTGCCTCAGCTTTCGGTCGCGATCTCCTCCACGAGGGTGTGATGGAACTGTTTGAATAATATACCACTCAATATCCTCACTGTTGTGTTTTGCTTTTACAAAATGAGCAACTAAAGGTTTCTCCGGAACTGAATTTTTAACACATGACCTGTGCTCGCAGATTCTCTGCTTTACAGGTCTTTTTGTCTTCCCAATGTAAATTAATTTGCACGGGCAGATGATAGCATAAATTGCCCATGCTGTATTGCAATTGGTGAAGGCTTTTAAGTGCCATGTTAGACGCTTTAAGTTGACAGTTTTCACGTTTTTTGTCAAACGACACACCGAACAGTTACCACATTTAAAGTGACCGCTCACTGGTGGCAGATGCCACAGTGTAGCTTGTTGTTGTACTGAGGTTGTTTTTGGCAATTGGTATGTATGTACCAATTTGTCTCGTAATTTGGGCATACGCTTGAACGCAAATCGGGGTTTGTTTATAGAAAAGTCTTCAGTTTGAATTAAAGACCAGTTTTTTAGGATGCAGCGACGGAGGTCGTTGCTAATTGGGGAAAACGTGGAGACACATGTTATTTTATCTTCTTGTACTCTATGGCGTTTCTCCAGACATTGGTCTCTGTTTGTGTTCCTTGCTCTTTTAAGTGATCGTGGGATCACGTGAGATGGATATCCTCGTTCTTTTAGCTTTTGCGACAGATGACTACTATGAAGGTCAAAGTCTTCCCTAGTGGAGCAATTACGCCTGATGCATAGGAATTGACCAAAGGGAAGATTTTCCCGCAGTGATTGCGGATGAAAACTTTTATATGACAACAATGTGTTTTTATCTGTTGGCTTGTTGTATAGAGTGGTTCTTAATAAGCCTTGAGATGTTTTATAAATTTCTAAATCTAGAAAGGCTATTTTCTGATGATTGAAACTCATAGTTAAATTTATGCATGGGCTTTGTGCGTTTATCCACTCAAGAAATTCTGTCAGAGTTGTTTCACTTCCATGCCATAAAAGGAACACATCATCTATATACCGATGCCAGGCTTTGATGTTTGACTGGAAAGGGTTGTTTTCATGATACACAGAATTTAATTCTAAGCTGTCCATAAATAAGTTCGCTAAATCAGGAGCAAAGGTAGCACCCATGCTTGTACCGTGTAGCTATTGGTAAAATTTATCTTCCACCATAAAGAAGTTGTTGACCAGCGCTATTCGAATGCATTCGCAAATGAACTCAGACGGGACTGGAAGGTCTTCTCTGGTTTCGAGATACGAAAAAATAACTTGAATGCATTGTAATTGTGGAATACTGGTATAGAGAGATTCTACATCTAGAGTGACCAAAATATCGTTTGTGTCCGTGGCAAGTTCATCAATGATCTTAATCATGTTCGTGGTGTCCTGAACATATGACCTCATTTTTAATACAAAGGGTCTAAGGAATGAATCTGTGTAAATTGATAATGGTTCAAGTAATGAACCGATGGCGGCTACTATGGGGCGCCCTGGTGGTTGACTGGCATCTTTATGAATTTTAGGCAAACAATATAAAGCTGGGGTGGTAGGTTGACTTCTAGTGAGAAAAGCTTTTTCTTCCTCATCTATCCACCCCTCGTGTAGTGCATGAGACAAAAGGCTGCTGATTTCATCCTGTATGGTGTTAGTTGGGTTTCCTTGCAGCTGTTTATAGAATTTTTTGTTTGTCAATTGTTTATGAACTTCATTATTATATTGTTGAGTGTCCCACAGTACCACACCTCCTCCTTTATCCGCCGGCTTAATGACGAATAAGTCATTATTTTCTAGATTAGCAAGAGCTAGCTTTTCTTCTTTTGATAGATTGTTGGTGCATCTGTTTTTAGTTTTAACTAGAGTTCTCATCTCTCAAAGGACTTTGTTCTCGAAACTGATGATTTCAGGCGAAATCATTGAGATTGGTGGGATGAAGGAGGACGGAGGTTTGAGGCCTGTGGCACTCGATCACTTATCCGATGTAGATTCTTTTTCACAGAAAAAGTATTTCAGTCTTACAATGCGAAAGAAGTTGCGCATCTCCGTTTCTGTTTTAAACAGATCAGCATTATTAGTAGGCACAAATGATAAGCCTTTACTAAGAAGGCTGGTTTCAATAGGTGTGAGCGTGTGTTTACTCAAATTGAAAATTGTAATTCCCAATTTTGGAATTACCAAGTTTGGGGTGGCGGTTGCCATTGGCGAGTACGCATTCCATGATTGCCTGATTGCCGCATTCTCCCTCGTCTGCCCCGTCCTTGAAAAAACTGGCCTCGTGAAAGGCTGCCTCCCCTGTTGGGTGCATTATTCCCAGAATCTGAACCACTACTATTGCTAGAATTTGAGAAGGAAACACATTTTTTGTGTTGTCTAGGCCAAATCGGGACTCTTGAGAGGCCTTGATTAGCGTTCATTGATTGGTAAAAACCTGGAACCAAATATGGGTAAGTAATCTCTTCCCTATAATTTTGTATATCTTTTTTCAATTTCCAAATTTTTTTGTCTAGGGTGAATGTTTTAAATTTCACCATTTCATCTTGTTATTTGTCAAGCAGTGTTTTAGTTTCTGGGATCACAGATTCATCTAGGATGTTTTTTTCTAGGATGGCTAGATCTTTTTTCTGTTGTTTTCCCTCCTCTTCTGCCGTCGAAATAACTAGAATGACCCAATCCCTTGAGAATTTGTTGCCCACCCCACTAAACCCCACCATAAACTTTGGGTTATCTAAAAAGACCCGGGGGATGTTTTTTACCTGGAGCCCCTCTGGGATGACTCCCGCTTTTAGGTACTCGACCATAAGTTGGCCATGGGACTCAGTTCTAATGAGTTTCTTTTTTTTTGTGTCAACAGGTCTAAGTCATTGGTAGTTGGGGGTGGAGCAGAGCTGCATTCGGGGTGGGTGTATCTAGCATTGACGGAAGGTCAAAGAATTTTTTATATTCATCGTCGGAAAATGATAGGATATTTACATTCTCCATTGTTAATTACTTTAAGCTCAACCAACCAAAGGGGTTGTCCAATATAGTGAAATGGAGCAGTTAGAGCTGCGGAGTCCTCTTTTTTAGGGGGCTGTGTGGCAAAGGACTACTATAAATCTATAAGACAAAGAGAATACCACAAAAACAGCTACCCGCCTACACAAGTGCCAGGTGTATCTAGTTGCACAACATGCTACCTTTCATGTCGGTCAATTATTTGCGACAGAAAACATAGAGAAATACATATTTTAATTCATCGATACAAAACACTTAGAAAAATTTATATTAAAACAAGAGGGACAAAATGCATTTTGTTTACACATAACATTCCATAAAAGAACCTATACTGAAAATCAATTATCTTGACCAGTTGGTTTGAACTGAACACATTCGTCGGATACTGGTGATGTAGTGAGGTTAGTAAACATATAAGGTGACATCCTATTATTAAATGAAACCTTGATACAATTCACTATCCTTGAATTTGTCAGTTTTTCTGTCCTTGACTTTGTCGACACCAAAGAGTGTGTTTCTGGGTCCTGGCAAAAGATGGTTAAACAGGCTCAGTAGCTAGTTATTTAATGCTATCAGGCATGCGTCGGACCCGTCTTCAGAACTTGATTTATATAGATCTCCCAAATTGGAATTTCAGAAATAGTTCATTGGTTAATTTCCTAAAAACCAAACGAAAGAACCGTGTCGGTAACAAGATAAAAACAAAGTGTAATGTCTCTATGTGTGTGCACATGCAACTAATTCAACTAACCTTTTCATAGTTTATTTGGCGTGTGTGGCCTTGATTTTAGAACAGATGCGGACAGGATTCACTGGTCCCAACTGTGATTTCTTCTCAAAGATTTGGAAACTGCAACAAACGAAGATGATTTTTATGAAAAGTTTGTTTTCTCTTTTGCACTACATTCATTAGAAGGCAAAAGTTCAAAAATGACTGGCAATAGAGCCAACTAAATGAGCCAAATCGAGTTCGTATCTAGAGCGGTACAGACTGCCTTCGAGTGTTTGTCTTTTATATTACATTCGTTAGAAAGCGGGAGTTCAAAACGAAAATGAAAATGAAATAGCAGCGAAGCCAACTAATTGAGCCAAGTCAAGTTCGTATCTAAAGTGATACAAACTACCTTCAATTCAATTATGTTGCACTATTGTTTTGAGCATTTTTTAATAAAATACTACATGTTTTTTTGAAAAGGGAGGAACATACCTCTTGATCCAAGCGAAGATATGCTACGATATAGATTCATTCGCGGACACGCATATCACGTATGTGGTGTTTTTCGTATTGTAAATAGAAGTTTACCTAGTTTGTTAAAGGAAATACGGAGATGTAACGATCCGTATGTAGCTAACAGAATAGTGCTGTTTACATATCACAAAGGTGTGATATGAGTACTTACAATTGCTGCTTTTCAAGGAACTTGCTTGATCACAAGCATTGTTGCTTCCACTCGAAACGAGCGCGGGTAGTTACTGCCGGGTTCGCTTTCACTCACGTTAGGAAAAGGCTAGACTCGCTGTATTTATAAATTCATCTAATCGCGACCGCCATCTTGGGAGGAAAAATGGCGGGCGCGGCCAGATTACGAAAGGGAAACAGGCTGCAATGACGTAATGAACTGAGAAAAAGTATGCTGCGCAAGAATGAAGCATCCTAATTACAAGCATTAAATAGAATTGCTTTAGTATACTTTGGTAATACTCTATTTGTTATTTCAAAGAAAATGTGGAAAAATGGTCAATACATATTGTGACATATTGTAACGCTCACCTGATTCCCGCAGAGGCGCCGGTCTTGACTGGGTGAATGCCGTATCTTCAAAGGTGATGTGTAACACACGGTTGGCTCTTTGGGCTGGACCTCTGTGCACTGTATGTCTGACTCGAAGAGTAAGATGTCTGCAGATAGAAAATATGGGATTAATGAACTGGGGTTATTGAGTGCCTCTCTCCTCTTCCCTTTCTCTTCTCCTGTAGAACCCCAAAGGTTAATGCCCTCACCTTAGGTAAGTGAACGCCGAGCTCTCCATCTGCCTCGGGGCAGGGTGCCGTAACCAGTTTCTTCACTGGATAAGGGTGCAGGCCTCTTGACCTCAGAGGACTGCTGTCCGTCGTTAACTGCACGAACGGTAAGTTCTGGGCACTTCAAATGTCTTAAAAGTCTTTTGTAATGATATCTCTTGTTTTGCAGGGTTCCGGCGATGGCGGATGGTGGGCTGATGAGAGTTGAGGATCGAACCCGCGTGAGGAATAGAAGCGCCTGGAAGCACGTAAGTAAGCGCTTGTAGCCTGCTTCACGATGCGCACTAACTGTCCCTTTTATCTTGCAGGTACAAGTTCGGAGCTTTAGAGAAGCTGAAGGGTGCTGGAATACCCACTGGATTCGGCGTGGGAAGGAGTAATGGCACGTGAGTAATAAAGTTGCCCAATGTCTTTAAACGCACCTTCTTTTGTCTTTCAGATGCGGGATGCAGCGCCGAAGGCCTCCAGAGCGTGCGAAGAGCTGGTAAGCTTTTGTCTTTCAGATGCCGGAATGCAGTGTTAAGACCTCCGGAGCATGCGAAGAGTAGGTAAGCCTTTGTCTTTCAGATGCCGGAATGCAGCGCGAGGCGTTGGTGACAGCCGATGGACCAGGTAAGAGATGCGCTGCCACTGAAGACCGTAGTGCTAACCTGTTCTTTCTTTGTCTTTACAGGTGCTACTGAAGGCTGGATTCCAGGATGGTAAGCCTTTGTTCCCTTAGGCCCAGGATCAGAAGCAGAAGACACGATGAGCGTTCTGCTGCAGAGAATGCAGAATAACGCAAAGCAAGATTCATCCATCGGGTGTGGTTTAAATAGCCTCCTGTAGTGCTTAGGTGTGTCTCCTTCCACAGCCACGCCTAGGTAAGAAAAGAGTTCCTGCTTTCCAGAAGAGTTCCAGTGTTCTGAACCTAGGGAGTGGCTCCTGCCCCACCCAACAGGAAAAGTAGTCCCAAATAGAAGAGGATCAGGGCTTCAACTGGCAGGTAAGTAAGCAGCATGGTCTGCTGCAGGTAAGTCCACCCAAGCATTATGAGCCCGGCGCTTCCAGCGCTGGGACTGGGCATCTTTATGAGCCTGGTGCCACTGGCGCCAGGACAGGGTCCAGAAGGTCCCAATTGGGACTGGCTGGCACTCGGAACCGGGGTTATGGGTCTGCTTCCAAGGGAGTCGGGCAAGTCCTGATCTTTTGGAAGCAGAGATCATGACAGCACCCCCCCTCAAGGCCCCTCCCAAACCGGGCTTCTCCGGGGGTTTGGGCTTGTTAGGAAATGTTCGATTAAATCTTTTGATTAGACGAGGCGCGTGGACATATTCTGCAGGTTCCCAGGATCTTTCTTGGGGACCGTAGCCTTTCCAGTCAATCAGGTAAAATAGTTTAGATTTGGAGATCTTGGAATCCAGGATGCTTTTGACTTCAAACTCGAGTTCTCCATCAACTAGAATAGGTTTTGGAGATGTAGTTTGAGGTTGCACGGGTTTTAATAGAGAGACGTGGAAGACCGGATGTATCTTCATGTGAGGGGGCAAGTCCAACTTGACCGCTACTGGATTTACTATGGTAGTGATGGAATAGGGACCAAGGTATCTTGGGTTGAATGTGCGTGGTCCTTTTAGAGGTAGATATTTGGTGGATAACCAGACTTGATCTCCTACTTGATATTGGGGGGCTTCCTTCCGATGTTGGTCTGCTCCTTTCTTGTATTGTTCTTTAGCCCTTTGAAGGTGAGAAACGGCTTCCTTAAAGGCTTGGGTGATTGTAGAATGCAGGTGGTCTACTGCTGGTGTTCCAAGATCTTGGAGTGGATCCAACTCCGAGGTTCGAGGGTGACTACCGTATAAAAGAAAAAACGGGGTCTTCCCAATTCCCGAGTGGACAGAGTTATTGTAGGCATATTCGGCTATCCAAAGGATATCTTTCCAAGTTTTTTCAGTTTGTTGTAGCATGCAGCGCAAATACTGTTCCAGAGTTTGATTGGTCCTCTCGGTTTGTCCCTCGGTTTGAGGGTGGTGGCTGGTCGAAAGTCTCACATCAATTTGAGCCGACCGGCAGCAACTTTGCCAAAAATGAGAAATAAATTGACTACCTGGATCCGAAATTAGAACTGAAGGAAAACCGTGCAGTCGGACGATGTTTTTGAGAAATTCTCGGGCCAGAGTTGCTGCTGTTGGTAAGCCTTTGAGTGGAATGAAATGCGCCATCTTGGAGAATAGGTCCACGATTACTAGGATCGTATTGTATCCGGAGCATGGAGGTAGATCGGTGATGAAGTCCATAGAAAGCGTATGCCAAGGGCGAGGCGGGATGTCAATAGGGCGTACGAGGCCGGCTGGTTTTTCCTTTTGACTCTTGTTTTGGGCGCATACTCCACAGGACATTATAAAGTCTCTGATATCTTTTTTCCAAGACGGCCACCAGAAGTAGCGCTTGATCTTTTCCGAGGTCTTGGTCATACCGGGATGTCCTTCCATTAAAGAATCGTGATAACAAGAGATTACCTTTTTCTGTAAATCTGTGCTGGGCAGGTATAACCGTTCTTGGAAATATAATAGGTTGTCCTTCACCGTAAAGTCCTTTCCCTGCAGATGCCAATTCTGTATGTCTGCTGGAGTTACCAGTAGCCTGGCTTTATCCTTAACTTCCTCTATGGATTGTGTGGCGATTACACCTAGAATTCTTTGTTCGGGAATGATAGGTACAGGTTTAGGATTGATCAAATGTTCTTCCACTCCCATCCGAGAAAGGGCATCAGCTTTACCGTTTTTTGTACCAGGTCGATAGGTAATTATGAAGTCAAACTCGGCAAAGAATAGTGCCCAACGGAGTTGCCTAGAGGATTGAGCTTTTGCGGTTTTCAAATATTGCAGGTTTCGGTGATCTGTAATCACAGTAACGGTGTGTCGGGCCCCCAGAAGATAATGCCGCCAAGCCTTAAAGGCGGACTTGATAGCTAGAAGTTTCTTATCAGTAATAGTGTAATTGATTTCAGGAGGCGAGAATTTGCGGGACCAAAATGCCACGGGATGCAACTGATTGGTTACTGGGTCCTTTTGTGATAGAACTGCCCCCATGGCAAGGCTCGAAGCATCAGTTTCAACGATGTAGGGGAGTTCTGGGCGAGGATGTTTTAAGATCGGTGCAGAGATAAATCTAGTCTTCAAATTCTGGAAAGCTTGTTCCGCCTCGGTAGACCATTCAAAACGTTTGTTTTTCTTTAACAAGGCGGTGATGGGCTGGACTATTCGAGAGAATTCGGGGATAAACCTGCGGTAAAAGTTAGCGAAGCCTAACATGCTTTGAACACCTTTTACGGAGGATGGCGATGGCCATTTGAGAATTGCATCGACCTTCTTTGAATCCATACGCACTCCGCTAGGTGATAATATGAATCCCAAGAATTCAACTTCAGTCACGTTGAAAACACATTTTTCCAACTTAGCGAAAAGTTTGTGTTGACGCAATCTCTCGAGGACCATTTTCACGTGTTTCCGATGTTCAGTTTCCGATGAAGAATAAACGAGGATGTCGTCAATGTAAACAACAACACACACATCTATGAGCTCTCTGAGGACATCGTTCATAAAATATTGAAAGGCGGCCGGGGCATTGCAAAGTCCGAAGGGCATGACCTGTTGGGTGTTCTGACCCACGTTTGGACTATTATGCTACAACATTTGGTGCTGTGGGCTTAGGAAATCCAAGATGGCCGAAAAAGCCCACATGTGCGCCAGAATCTATGAAAACCGCGCAGTTGTGCACACTAAAATGGTTGCCTAACTTGCCACCCACCAATGCAAGCAGGATGGGCCGGGGTGCCATGAGTGAAATGTGTGCCAAAGGAAAAACCGCACTTTAAAATCACCTTTTGTTTCTCTGAATGCCAGCTCAAAATGCCTATTTGCAACACATCCAAAAATCTCACTGAACACCAGCGGACATCTGGCAGAATAAAGTATTGTGGGCATACAAAATCTGGAAAGAGGATGAAAAGTTATATTCTGAAGTGACTTGAAGGTTTATAACAAGACTGGCTGAGCTGTGGATTTCAGCAGTTTAAGTAAATTCGGATTGAAAGACACTAAAAATCTAAATGTTTAAAAGAAATGAGTGACCTACTTTTGAGTGTCACATAGGCTGCAATTGTTTAAATGTCATAGTTTTAAACTTAGAATCAGCATTCTAGCTGCATATGTAAAAAATTGTTAGTTATTTGAATGCAGAAAACTGGGGAACAGAAACGACATGTGGCTAAAAACTGGCTTAAAGAGATTCCAATTTTGCCTGGCAACTACCCCCATCAGGAGTGAAACTTGATTCACAAGTAACTTCCCAGGCCTGGCTGTTTCCTGCTGGCCACACTAAGGATATGCCATCTCTCTGATAATTGAATTAAGGGGAGCCCCCACAGAATACAGGAGCTCTGAACAATGCAACCCCCTTCACCCAGGCAGATGGTTTATTGCAGATGTCGTAAAACAGCTTCCTCTTGGCAGAAGCTGGGAGGGGCAGGGTCTCTGAGCTTGGCAGAAACTGGAAAGACTGGTTTCTGTACCATGTGACCTGAAAAGACACACCCCTGTAGTCAGAATATGGTTTTAGAAAAAGATGGATCATTCATAGAGCGGACTTGTGATAATTATTTAAATGATGCCATAATTCTTGTGATTTTTCTGCCCACATTTTAAGACGTGTTAGGACCCGGTGGTATGTTCAGGGGGGTTTTAGCGGAAAAGAGGATATTACTCAAAATGTGTGCATGTGAAAAATCTGACACTTCATCAACTAATGTCCATACTCCTTAGGCACATGTGTGTAAATTTGGGGAAATGTCCGATATTGCGAAACCAGTTAAAAAGTGCAAATGTCGCCATTTCTGAATGCAAGCTCCCAGGAAGAGCAGATTTGGACAGGGTATACCTCCTGTGATATGTGATGGGTGCATGTAATTTTAAACGAATGTGTACCTGTGCAAATATGTTTTTTTTTATCAAATATAGATTGTGTGCAATTTGACAGGGGAGGATCCTCTGACCCATAAAACCTACAGCATCACTCTGACTCACAGTTCCTTCCCCAATCATGGGAGAGGGGAGAATTGGGCCAATGGGCAGTTGAGAGAGGGGCTGGCTAGTGATGCTGCACACACACCCATTTTAAAAACAGATAAAAGCAGACAGACAGGACAGATAGGGACCTTCAAATCCATTTGCTGCGGGACGCTCTGCCGGGGAAATCCATACTTTACCTCCATCAATCTCTAGAGAAAGCTGTGCAGAAAGATCCAGACTTTAAATCCATCAATCTCCAGAATCCAGAGAGAGAGCAGACCCAGACCAGACCGCTGTTAGCAGAACCAGAGAGAGCTGACCCAGATCACTGTGAAGTGCAGAGACCAGACCAGAGTCCAGTCTAAAACCTGACCAGATCCGTGGCGAGGCCCATTTAATTCAAGAATATAGTGTGAGTACCTAGTAGAACTGTGCAGAACCAATCTCTTAGTTAAAATAATATAATTCAATCTATTTAATCTAAGTAGAACTGCCTCCTAACTGTCACCTGTCATTTTCTAGTTGCTAGCTGTCACTTGTCTTTTTGAACTTTAAAATTTCAAATCTGAAAAACGACCTTTATTTAATCGCTCATGTCTCCGTGACCGTTTGTCCTAGAGACTTGCAGTAACTTTCATCTGGAAGCTGAGATCCTAGGCTGTCCTAGGACCCCAAAACGATAGTGCTAGTCCCTATAGTTTTGCCGCAATCGTGAAAAACGCACTCGCGAATTTTGCCGCGATTTGCAAATTTCTCAACGTGTGAAAACAGCAGTTTTCTTGCTTTCAGTTGCCAAAAATTCGTTTAACCTGCTAGTTACTCCTAGATTCTTGCTAAAGTGAGCCTGGACTAATATTAACTTGATACCACTCACCCTGAACCTCTAGAGGGAATTAAAAGCATTTTAGTATATTTTTCACTGGGCCTGTGTTTAAAACTCCGATCTGTAATCTAAGCTTGCTGGGGTGAACTGAATTACATTTGATTGCATTTCTGAGAACTGTGTGCTTTCCTTCCATTTCCTTGCATTGCATAAAGGGGGGAGGGAATTGCCAGAGAAAAGTGATTACATTGTTATGTTGAAATCATATTGAGTATTTTCTGTATTGCATTTTTCATTCAACATTACATCCATCTGAACTTATATAAAGTATTCTCTACCACCTTCTTCTTCTGTTCCTATTCACAAGTGTGCTAGTGCCAGATTCTCTGTTGTTAATCTTTATCATATCAGATTAAGTGTGATATCCAATTATTAATTTATTATAAAGTGTGATATATATATCTATTGTTTAAATTATCAAATAAACCTTTTTAACTTGCAAAACAGAACTACTTCTTGGCTCAGTGGGGTCAGGAGGATTCCAAGAGAGGGGTGTTATATAGGGTTAGTCATCCAGAACGCATGAACTGGACATAAAGATATATCAATAAGGGTTTCCATTCAGTATCCCAGACTAGGCATTGACTTAGCTGTAGTGTTGAATTGAATCCTCTTACAAATTGGGGGCTCGTGCCGGATGTTTGGGTTAGATCTATCACTTGTGCAGATTAATACAGTGTGCCAGCTGACCAGATACACTATCCGGTCGGATCACCACTCTGTGTTACGCTGTAAAGCACTCCTCAAAGGAACGCTCTAAGAAAAAGGTCTGTTTTGCAAAAATAAAATACTAATTTCTGTAAGTCAGGACAGAGACCAATCTCTAGAATGACGACCTTAGTAGACATGAAAATAGCCAGAGAGCACTTCTTACATAAGTTATTTGTGAGAGGTGAGTGGACTCACCAGGACCGCATGGTCTGGTTGCAGGCCATCACGCAACAGGTCACTGAAACAGGGTCAGATATATGGGGAGATCAGGGTCCCCTACATGTGGCCCTGAGTGAACTATACATGGCTCCTAAAGCTAAGGATGAACAAGACAAGATGGTTAGGATAGCGGCATACCTGTACCTATATATGGGAGACATGCAGGATAAATGTACTGAAAGCCAAGATCTGGCGAATAAGCGACAGATGGCGTTAGAGAAGGTCCAATCTGACCTGGTCTCTTCTGAGCAGAGGCTGCAGGGGAGCCAGGAGTCAGAAACATCATTAAAATAAAGAGGGATATGGACATCCTGCAACAGGAAAAGGCTGACCAGGATACCAGATTTCTGGCCTTGCAGAAGGAGTACCAAGAAGGTTTGGACTCCCTACTGCAGAGCCAGAAAAAGCTGGAGCAACAGTTAGACTTCAATAGGGCATGTGCTGAGCAGGTAGTCACCCTGCAAAGCCACCTAGATAGGGAGAAGGCAGAGAGCAATAAACTGATTTTGAAAGACCTGGCTACCCAGACAGAGTTTGACCAGGAGCGCCAGAATGCTGGTGCCTTCCAAAGGCAAAGGGACGACCTGGCGGCACAGATGCAGGCTCTTAGTCAGGAAAGGGATACCTTAGGCCAGGAAGTCTGCCACTTAAAAAGGAAAATGGAAGAAAATCACCTGGCCCTCCAGGGGCTGGGTGACCTCCAAAAAGAACGCCAGAACTTATTAGAACACACCAGGAGGGTGGAAGATGCTCTGGCAAGAAAGGAGCAGGCCAATAGGGACACAGCTCAGGAGGTAACCCTCCTGCAGCAAAGACTGGCCCAGTGCTCCAGGACCAATCAGGAGGCACAGAGAGAGAATGAGGCTCTCTGCCAGCACAATGATAGACTCCAACAACAGGTAGCGATGCAGGAGAGACTGATAGAGGCTAGTAAGGCCTTAACTGAGGAACTGAAGGCGCAGGCTCTTGCATTGCAACAGGGAGCAGGGGCGGATAGAGATGAGGTTCGCTGGGAAAGAGAAACTCCTGAGCATAACCCCAGGAGCCCTAGTACCAGAGGCCTTTATTTCTCTCAGTCCCTGGACTCTGCCACCCCCATGTCCCCTGGCGCACATGAGCACAGGGCCACAGGGATGGCAGATTACTATCCAGCCAGAAGCATGGGGCTCATAGGCCAGTACCACCCAGGAATGGAGGGGCGGGCATCCGGGTATGGGCACCCAAGCACAAAGCAATTTGATGGGGAACCCCAGGAGAGTAGGCCCATTAAGGGCATCCTGAAAACCTCTGCCCAGTTAGGTCAGTGGGGGGGGTACCCATCAAATCCTGGCAGCAAGGAGGGATCTGAAGACTCCTCTGAGCGGTACAGGACACAGGAGACCAGGTCCCCACATTCTGCCAGCCATTCCCAGGCTCGCAGAATCCGGGAAAACCTGGAAGAACAGACGGGAACCTCTGGGAGCAGTGCCTCTGAGTCAGAAGATGAATGGAGAAGGGTTACCCGAACCAAAAAGGCCAATAAGGCAAAAAGGGCCTTGATTAAGGACCCATTGAAACAGATTAAGGCAATCAGAAGTGTCATCACGCCTTATCATAAGAACGCCAAGTACTCTGTTTGGGAACACTTGGAGCTCTATGAGCAAATGATGGAGACTTTTCATTTGAAGGACAGCCAAAGCTGTATCCATTATGTAAAGTGGACCTTCTCCCCGGAATACTCCAGTTTCTTTGCGTGGCTGGAGGACCAAAATCATTTAAGATGGTCCACCTATAAGGCGGCCATCCTGAAAAAATTTTCTACTCATAGAAATCCTCAAGAGGCTCGCAAGGCAGCCTACAATTTACAATGTGGGGAGGACCAGGCCCCACAAGAATTTGTGCAGGAGTTAAAGCGTGCTTTTGCACAGACCACAAGAAGGGTGCGCACGGATAGCAGAGAATTTATTAATACGTTTTTCCATGCCTTGCCCAAATACATAATGACCCAGCTCGTGAGGGATTTTCACGAGAATAGATCTTTAGACTGGGTCATTGAACAGGCGACCTGGATCTATGAGGTGCAGAAGCCCATAGAAAATAAAAGCAATACCCAGAAAAATCCCAAAACCAACAGCACCCCTGCTGCTGCCAAGGTGGCAGAGGTAAAGGTCACCCCCGTTTTGGATTTGGAGATAGGGGGGCCTAAAAACCTACCTGCACCTAATAATGCTAGGCCCAGAAGGTCCTCGGGCCAGGCACAGACAGGGAGCCAGGGAGGCAGCCCCACAAATGGGGTCCCTCGCTCTCCTGATTATGTAAGTCCCCGTTACAAGGGAAATCGACCCATCCTGGGTTATGTGTGGACTCCTCCAGCCCAAGGGGGGGGATCCAGCCAAGCACCTAACCCAGGGAACTTCCCTCCTAACTTCCCACCGGAGGGCAGAAATTCTCCAAATCCTGGGCAGAACTTCTTCCCCAGGTATCCACCCAATTTCCAGCCCCAAAATCCTCCACCCTTCTTTCCCCAATTCCCTGAGCCCAGACAACCGAATCCGGGAGAGGAGAGGCCAAGGGTGGAGGGGTATCCAAATCTTCCTAACCAGGGGTACTACCAAAGAAGGGATAGCTACCCTTCACGGGATCAGCTCAGGGGAGAAAACAGGGCCCCGTATCAGCCTGAGCGGGTTTCCCAGTTAGAGCGCCAGGTTCAAAACATGGCGCGGGATCTGGGTCACATACTGAGGGCTCAGCAGAACCCTCAGATCGGCATGCCGGCGCAGAACCCACCCAACTCTGGACCTGGTGCTCCAGAACAATGACGGGGGCAGCACCCCGATAACTCACCGGTTCCCAGGGAGGAGGCACAAAGGGAAGGGGGGTGTAAAGCCTTGAAGGAAGCTTCCTTCCTCACTTGTAAACAGCCCCTGGAAACCCAGGAACTGGAAACAAAATCTCTTGCCCCTGAAAGTCTGCCTCCTAAGGAGCAGTGGGGGGGTAGGAGAAACAAAAGACCCAAACAGACTCAGTTTGAGGAGGAGGTACAGATCTTCCAATTTGAGGGAGAGGGATCCTCAGAGGATCCTGGGAAAAGGATCTTCTCCTTCAGCGAGGGGGGAACTCCTCCCAAAGAAAAATGGGTCCCTAGGGATGCAAATCCAGACTGGGGAGATATGGAGACTGAGCTACCGCCGCCCACCATCTCATCCCAGAACCAACAGCAAGAAAATCCCCTGGTTCAAACCCATCCTGATGACTGCCTCCAAAAAGGGGGGGGCGGCCCAGAACCGGAGCCAGGGGAACCCACAATGACTCTGATATCCAGTTGCCAACTTTTTCTTTCAGACTCCCAAGGCTCTCCACAGAATTCTGCCCAAATCTCTTCGCGAGCGATGTCCAAAACCAGAAAGTTAGCCCACCAGTTGTCCAAAAATGTGCATTATCTGTGCCCCCTTGAGGAGAAGGAGGGAAGATACTATGCCCCGGTACATGTACAGGGGCAGGGTACAATTTTGGCACTGGTGGACACTGGATCTCAAGCTACCCTTCTGTCATGTACATTAGACGCCGGTTCCCAGGAGCGTTCCTCAGGCCCGTAACCCAACCAGTCCACCAAATAATATAACTGTCCTAGGCGAAAACGTGAATCTAAAATTGCCTTTACCTCGTACTCAGGAACCCCGGCAACAGTTATTGAGGGAGGTCTCTTTGGGCGGATAGACGCTGGGGCTGGTTTGAGTAATGCCACATGGAATACCGGGTGCACCTTCATTTGTGTTGGTAAGGTAAGGCGGACAGCAACTGGATTGAGGATCTTTTCCACAGGAAATGGACCCACAAACCTGGGCTGGAACTTACGGGGCCCTACCAAGTGCAGATTGTGCGTGTTCAACCACACCCTATCCCCAACTCGATATGTCGGGGCTTGTCCCCTGCCTGCATCAGCGTACTTTTTATAGGATGCTTTAGCTGCGTCCAAGTTAGTCATCATACTCCGCCAGACCTTTCCTAAATGTTCCTTGAGCGAGGCAACAGCCGGTACCTCTGTTCTTGTTACCACTGGTACTGGCTGAAAGCGCGGATGGAAGCCATAAGTGCCGTAGAAAGGAGATACTTTGGTAGATGCGTGCACGGCGTTGTTATATGCCAGCTCCGCCAACCAGATGACGTCTGCCCACAAGTTTTCGTTGTCGTATGTCATACACCGTATGTATTGCTCCAGTGTTTGGTTCACCCGTTCGGTTTGCCCATCCGTCTCGGGATGATAACTGGTAGACAATTTCAACTGCATACCTGCATTGGCGCAAAAAGCTTGCCAGAAGCGTGATGTAAATTGCGCCCCACGATCCGAAACAATATGTAGGGGTATGCCGTGTAGACGGACAATATTTTGGAGGAAAAGGTGAACCAAAGCCTGAGCCGTGGGGACCCCTTTACAAGGTACAAAGTGCGCCAGCTTAGTTAGTGAATCCACCACCACCATCACTGCAGTATAACCATGGCACCTTGGTAGGTCTACTATGAAGTCCAGAGATATTGTGTGCCAGGGCATCGGCGGCGTGGGCAAGGGGCGTAGTAACCCGGCTGGTTTTTGGTGATCCGCCTTGTTTCTCATACAACATTCACACATACGTAGGTGTTGTTGAACATCCTGCTTCATCCGAGGCCACCAAAAATGACGTGTTAACAGCTCATAAGTCTTGGCTACTCCGGGGTGTCCTACAAACGGGAAATCGTGACACCATTCAATGGCTTGTAGACGAGTTGCTGACGTTGGGAGATAAAGAGCTGTGCCGAAGAAAGGTAGACCATCTTTTACAGTTTTCTTCTTGTCAGGATCGTTCCACTGGGCCAAATCGTGAGCTGTCAAAGCTTTTCTGATATTTGCAAACATGTCATCTACCACCACACTACCCACAATGCGCGTTGGTGGTACTATAGGTTTTGGTTCTTCCATTTCACAATTGGATTCCAGTTCCGGGTAACGAGATAGGATGTCTGCTTTCCTGTTTTCTGCACCCGGGCGGTATGTGACTATGAAATCGAAGTCGGCAAAGTACATGGCCCAACGTAACTGCCGGGGGCTTAGTGCTTTGGCTGATTTCAGGAATTGCAGGTTTCTGTGGTCGGTCAAAATCGTTATGGTGTGTTGGGCTCCCATCAGGTAGTGACGCCACTCACCGAATGCCGCCTTAATAGCCAATAATTCTCTGTCTGCAATTACATAGTTGCGTTCCGCAGGTAACAAGGTACGAGAGTAGTATGCCACTGGATGTAAGCGACCGGTGTTATCCCGTTGGGACAATATGGCCCCGAGAGCATAACTCGAGGCGTCCGTTTCGACAATATAAGGATGAGTCGGGTCCGCATGCAGTAAAACCGGAGCTGTGGTAAAGGCCTTTTTTAAGGCCAGAAAGCTGGCTTCGGCGGCGGCGTCCCATTGAAAAGTTACACCTTTCCTCAATAGACGAGTAATCGGCTGCACCATGTTTGCGAACCCATTGATGAATCGCCGATAGAAATTGGCAAATCCTAGCACTGTTTGCACATCTTTGACAGTCGTGGGGGATGGCCATTCCATAATGGTTCGCACTTTGCTTTTGTCCATGGTTACGCCTTCCGGGGAGAGAACGAATCCCAAAAATTCCACTGTAGTTTGATGGAACACACACTTCTCGATCTTAGCGTACAACTGGTGCTCCCTTAAACGCTGCAAAACGGCCTTTACGTGGTCCTGATGCTCGTCCAGGTTTTGAGAATAAATGAGGATATCATCTATGTAGACAATGGCGAAGAGATCCAAATAACCTCGCAAAACCTCATCCAGGAAGTGCTGAAAAGCGGCGGGTGCGTTGCAGAGGCCGAATGGCATGACCTGATACTCGTAGAGCCCATACTTGGTTCTGAATGCGGTCTTCCACTCGTCCCCCTCGCGCACCCGCACAAGATGGTAGGCCCCTCGTAGGTCGAGCTTAGTGTAGACCCTAGCGTTTCGTACTTGATCCAGTAAGGTAGGGATTAAGGGCAGCGGGTATCGGTTTTTTATGGTTATCCGGTTAATCGCTCTATAATCGATACATGTTCTTAATTCTCCGGTCTTTTTGGGGACGAAGAATAACGGTGACGACACTGGTGACATGGAGTGTCGTATGAAACCGTTAGCTAAATTTGTGTCGATGTAATTCCGTAAGTGTTCGTTCTCTGATTCCGTCAAGGCATAAATGCGACTACACGGTAATGCTGCTCCAGGTTCTAGATCGATCCTGCAGTCAAACGTGCGGTGAGGTGGCAAGGTTTCTGCTGCGGCTTTACTAAAAACATCCCGGTAGGCTTGGTAGATGACTGGTAAACCCTCTATACTCCCGATCACGTGCTTCTGACTTGGCATCTGTTGCCCTTCCGGGGCCACGACTGGGTTTTGGTGGCAGTGCGTCGAGCAATGGCTGGATGCGAAACGTAACGAGCCTTGAGACCAGTTCACATCTGGGTTATGCTTCCTTAACCAGGGTAATCCCAAGATCATCCCAAACTGTGGCGCTGCAATTACATCAAAGCTGATGACTTCGTGATGCTCGGGGGTGCATTCCAGATGTACCCACCTAGTTTGTTTTGTTATGAGACCGGAAGTAAGCGGCGAACCGTCCACCGACTTAACTTCCTCCTGACGTTCCTTCACTAGGAGGGGTATATCTAATTTTTCTACTAGGTTCTG
This sequence comes from Ambystoma mexicanum, assembly GCF_040938575.1. Classification (NCBI taxonomy): domain Eukaryota; kingdom Metazoa; phylum Chordata; class Amphibia; order Caudata; family Ambystomatidae; genus Ambystoma; species Ambystoma mexicanum. The sequence continues at coordinate 90,560,025 of NC_090931.1, forward strand.
GTCAATAAAGTTGCCCGTGGCCCCAGAGTCAATCATCAGCAAGACTGGAACCTGTCGAGTGCCCCAGCTAATTTGCCCTGGGATCGTTACATGGACTACTTGCACGTGACTGGTATTAGCCAAAAGCTTCGGGGTGTTTTCCGCTTGGCTCGCCTGGACCACCCTCACTGGCGAGCGCTCTCGTTTCCCGGCCTTTCCCCTTTAGGTTTCGCGGGACATTCCCTAACAAAGTGTCCACCCTTACCGCAATATAGGCAGAGCTTTTCCCTACGCCTCTTGTCCTTTTCTTCCTTGGTTAATGGCCCACGAATTGTTCCAATCTGCATAGGCTCATCGATTGGCTTCTCAGGTTTGGTAGTCTTTAGGTGTTGGTCAAATCGAGCTACGGGTCTGGGTTCCCATTTCCTTCTATCCTGCCTTCTCTCGCTCTGTCGTTGATCCAATCGCAAAGCAAGATCAATCATCGACGAGCAGGTCTCTGGCTGGGGGTCTACTTGCACAATAAGGTCCTTCATATCTTCCCGCAACCCTTGGTAGAATAAGGCTAAGCGCTTCTCCTCTGGCCAGTCCGTTTCTACTGCTAAACGATTAAACGTGGTTACGTAGGTAACTAAGTCCTTGGCTCCCTGGCGCAGGGTGAGTAGCTCTTTATCCTTAATCAAGGTTGCTGCTTTGCGGTTAAATATCTTGCCAAACTCCTCCAGAAAGGTATCCCAGTTGTATAATATTATGTCATCTTTGGTTACCAAGGGTGTGGCCCAAGAAGCTGCATCCCCACCCAGATATGATATTACAAATGCAGTGCGAGACTGGGCGCTACGAAATATGTTGGGTTTGGTAATGAAGTGTAGCTGACACTGCATGATGAATTGGTTATAACGTTGCGGGTCCCCATGATACCTTTCTGGGGCTGCCAATGGTATTGGTGGCTCGGTAGATACGTGCACCTGGACTGGGGTGGGGGGAACGTGATCCCGGGGTAAAGGAGTAGCTTGGGCGGTGCTCTGCAAAGTCAATGTGTGTACTTGCCCTGCTAAATTCACATAATCTTGGCGGGTGGCCTGTAACTCCCCCTTCAAATCTCGCAAGGCTGCCAAAACCTCTTCCATGGTGACGTGCTACCCAGGCGCTTGAAGATACGTGGGCTTGCGCTACTGTCAGGCTCGCCGTCTTGCGCGGAGGCAGCACGTACACCTACCTCCCCGTTGGGTCTTGGTGCCTGGTTTGTTTAAGAAACACAGGCCACCGCGACCCGCCGGGGAAAGAGGGTTAGGGTCCTCTGGAGTGGATAGGTAAGGGGAATTAGGGTAACCGGGTAGGGGGTAAGGGAGTGGTTTTGGGTTGGGTAAGGAGACTGGGGAAGAGTCACCTTGATGTTCCCTGCTGGAGCTCCTGAGTTCGAGGTACACCTTCTCAGGCTTGTGCTCCCCAATACCTCAGGCTTAGACACCGTATTCGAACATTAACATCAAACCATATGCATGAGCGTTTCCATCACACCCCAAATCAAGCTTTTCCCTGGTTGGTATCTCCCAAGCACACTACTTGCCCAACAGGTAGAAATCGAAACTGCACTTAGCTCTGAGTGTTTTCTGCAAGGCGACTGCCTGTTCTTGCCGTAATGCCTCAGCGCTGATTGTTCGTGCTGTCAGTTCTGCGGAGCTCCGCTACAAGAGAACCAAAACATACGTGAGGCCAGGTCAAATCCGTGTTGTTTTCACACGGCGTACATACAAACATCAACATACGACTCCACTAGACGCCGAGTTGCTGCACTCGGGGTTACGGGTGCTCGTAAAGGTCTGCACCAAGTCTTGCCACAACACGTGGCATGCCCAAGCTTTCCCCAGCTGTCCGGCGCGTACGCGCGCCTGATTTGCCAAAGGAGTATTCCCCACGAGGGCCTCTACATATAACAAGCGATCCACAAACTCGCTTGTGCGAAAGCATGCACAGAGAAGGAGAAGCACTTATCTGTCTGGGTGCGCGGGGCCTGCAGTTCTCACAGGCGGGGGATGGCCCTGCACGTCGCTGCCTGCAGGAGCCCTCTGCCTAGACGTCTTCTCTGCTCCGTGTCCATTAGCGCAAGCAGGGATCCTTGCGCGCACCGCGCGCATGCGCTGAAAGTCGGGCGTGGTCCGGAAAGTAGTTCTTTGGCTCGCGGACCCGCGAGCATGCTGGGCAATGTAGTCTTTCACCAGTCTAGGTGCCGGATGGCGTTCTCTGCCGCCCCCAGCCTATCTCCTGCAATAAGGACACAACAGAGTCCTGAAATCTAGTTGTTTGTACCTCATCACCTTTGTCCCGAGTCCAGGTTGCTCCCTTCCATGCAGCAGATTCACCTTGGTTACAGTGGTGGCCCTGACACTCTCTGACATCTTTTTCTCTACCTGTGGTGTCCCCCAGGGATCTAACCTCTCTCCCTTGCTGTTCAACCAGTATCTGGCACTCCATGCCCACCGCATCGCCGCTCTCTGCCCCAACTTTCAGTGCTATGCGGATGATACCCAGCTCATTTTCAGGCTACCCTCAGCCTCCTCCACTCCTTCCCTCATCTCTGACTGTCTGTCTGCTATCCAGGAATGGTGTGCCGCCAATGACCTCTGCCTTAATGCCAGCAAGACTGAGATTCTACTCATCGGCACACCCACTCCCTCCTCCCTGCAGCTCTCTGGCCGGCCTCTCTTGGCCCTCTACCTGCTCCTACCTGCAAGGCAAAAAACCTCGGGGTCTTCTTCGACACCACACTCTCCTTCTCTCCTCACATTTCTGATGTCTCTAAGAAGTCACACTACCAGCTGCACCTCCTCAGAGGTATTCTTCCTTTCCTCTCCTTCCCCCAGAAGCTCACTGTCTCCAGAGCCCTGGTTCTCTCTAAACTGGACTACTGTAACAGCCTCTATCTAAATCTTCCTGCCTCTACTCTCCGCCCTCTGCAACTCATCCAGAACAGGACTGCGAGACTTGTCCTTGGCCTCAAGCCCAGGGACCGTATCTCTCCAGGACTGAAATCTCTACACTGGCTCCCAGTGGCTGTGAGGATCAAGTTCAAAACACTCTGCATTGTACACAAGGCCTTCTGGGGCCTGGGGCCAAAATACCTTCAACTCTCTCTTCCTAGATATCTTCCTTCTCAAGCTCTTCGTTCATCCGCCTCCAACTCCCTCAGGGTCAGCCGCTTCTCCAAGCAACGATTTGGGGGTAGATCTCTCTCCGCGGCAGGGGCCTCCCTCTGGAACAGCCTTCCTGCCTCCCTGAAACTTGAGGAGAACCATCTCCGGTTCCGGAAGCACCTCAAAACCTTCCTCTTTGCTTCTGCTTTCTCTCCCCCTCTCCCCTGCTAAATTCCTGACTGAACTTGCACTGAATCTGCAACTGGGCCACTCTCACCCATCTCGGTCCCTGGCCCTGCCACTCTCCCCCTGCACTGCCTGCCTGGCAACCCCTGCACTGCGGGACTGTCTCTGTAACCCTACAGCCCCCCTTCCTAGCACTTATCTGCACTAACCTTGCACTTGCCACCAGCTGGCCCTTATTTATCTTGTTATTCACTACCGCTGTACTGCACTTTCCCTTCTTCCCTTTCCCCTTGCACTTTTCCCTTCCCCTCCACCCATGCACTAGCGCGATCTGAATGACACCAGGCCTAGTAGGATCGTTGTATGTCTTCCCTTTTTTTTTTTTCCCTCCCTGCCTCGTCGCGCCTTGAAACATTTGTGTATAGGCACGTTACAAATACCATATCATACCATATCATTACTCTTATTTTTTCGTGTATACTTGCAAATTGATTCTCTCATACATCTGCTGTAGGTTCACTTTGGCATGGTGGAGCCTGATATTCGACAAAACTTGTTGCATCTTCCATCGAATAATACATAGACAAATCATAACCAAGCATTTCAAAGTCTTTTTGGTGGTTCCATATTAGAGAGGCGATCATTATAGTTTGATATTTACAAAGCATTCGACAATTGGGTACATAGGGGAGTCTGATCGAATCAATGTCGTTAGATACTAAGTTACGCAAAGCTGGGATTTGGTGGAACACTTTCATTAGTGACGCACGGTTTAGATTGGGTTTGTCAGCTTTTGCCGGGTCCACCGTCCAACCCATCACCAATTTCATTTCAGGAGACACTTCTTTATAATTTGGGACTCTACCTACTCCCTGTCCATCAGGTGTTGGTGTGTCGTTGGTAAAATGCTATTTTTCATGAACATCTAAACAAGCAGGAACCAACTGTGTGTTAGCAACCCCAAACACCTCCGGGGGCACTTTTTCTTTGTCCTCATTTAGTACTTGGCTATGCTCATTGCCATTCGATTCATTAGTAATCAAGTCAGTACCTTCAATGTTAATAATGGGGCCTTGAGAGTGTTGAGTAAAAGATGTTATTGTCCATTTTTTCGAAGAACTGTTGTAACTGTGTTTGAATAAGGAGGGGGTGGATATGACATTGACCTCTTTAACTTGTTCCAAAGTGTCTTCATCACACCCCTGTTCTTGTTTCTTTTTTAACCCCTTCAACAACACAGATGATGAGTTCACCTTATCATTACTCTCATTAACCCCCAAATGTGCCTGACTTCTATGTTTAGTTGTGTTAGATCAATGATCGTTTCATCCTTTACTTTCATGTCATTTTTTTATATGTCTGCTCTGACATAGACTTTTTTTAAAAATGTTTTTAAAATTATTATTATTTGTTGTATTGGCCCCCAAATGTGTACTGGCATTTTGTGCACTTGTCTGTGCCTGTCTTTTCTTTGCTCTAGCGTGAAGTTTTTTTGCTTTACGTGACATGAAGAAAGTAGACTGTTTTCCCTCCGAGTCTTCTGCCAGAGCTTCGATGAGAGAATGTACTTTCAAGTTAAGACCCACATCGAGGTCAATCAAGTCAGTAAGGGCCGAGGGACTATCAGGGCTGGTTTTCAGAGCAGATAACTTAGTTTCCTCAAACCCAGCCTGTTCTCCACACAAAACCTTGACAGGCACTAGATTTGCAGCCAACAGTATCTTTTCTAGAACCAAAATTCTCTTGTGTTGGAGTTTAGCAATTTCTGCGTATGGGGGGAGCTGGTTAATTCTCTGTTCGTTAGAGCTCACACCTGTATTGGTTTCTAGGCTGTCAGATTTGCCCCAAGAATTAGTTTGAGTAGATTGTGACTTAACTATAGGCACAATTTGTACATTTACCACTCCTACAGGCTCCAACAACTGATTCTCGTGCCTTGATTTTTCACTAAGGACTTGATCTGCCCAAAATGTGTGGCATTTCTCCTGTGCCATCAGAAAACCCTCTATTCTGCTCAATCTAGAAGCAATCTCTGAAGTTGCTGAACTCAGGGCACCAATTGCCCCATGGGTATATTCATGCCCTTTGTCCAGCAGGTTCAGGATCCTTCTAGAACAGGGAAGTTTTGTAGCTCTTGTTCATTAAGGGCCACTAGAGTGTCTTCAAGGGGAAAGTGTGGTAGTGATGAATTTGGTTGGCGTGATATTTCAGAGGTCCGTTTAGGTAGGAAGGGATCAGATCCTAGCACGGGTGAATGTGGGCAAGTTATATCATTTGGATTACTCACCAACTCATGTGTAGGTGAGCTAGCATTTTGTTTTGTCTCTTTTGTCACCCAACCTATGTCGTTCTTTCTTGTTTCTTTTAGTTGGTTCAGATTGGCCGCAATTGCGGCATGGAAGTGAACTTGTTCCCCAATGCCGCGCGAGCTCGCTGCCGGGGTCGATGGGCCGTTTGATAGGCACATTCTGCTGTATAATTCAGCAAGAACCACTGGGGCAACCAATGATGTGTCAGCAGTAGGTATGCTGTATCCGTCGCTTACCGCACCCAGTAGCGAGCTATCAGTAATGGGTACATTGCATATAAGGTTTGATGGGTAGGTGAGCTCGTCATTACTCTCCATATGAATTAGGGCTAGAGTGTCTATTTTGTTTTTGTTTAGTACAGCTTTTAGGTTCTCCGGCACAAGCAAAGTTGTAGTTAGAGTAGGTGTGCTTGGAGGTACTGAAGCAAGTTCATTCTCACTAGAGATCTTACGGGCACATCTCCCTTTTTTTTTGGTCTGATTTATGGTTTCTTGGGATACCTCTTCCTCTGACATATTCCCCTCACTTAGCATAGAGGGGAACCCGTTTAAACACCTTTTCCCGTTTCGCAACTTTTTTGACCATACTATAGGTCCTGAAGCAAAGACTACCTCAAACTCCAAACTGAACACCAACTAGCTGATCACAACGGATTACCTGTGATACTCTAAGTAGACCGTGCCTCCCCCGCACAGTCGAACAACCAAACTGTAGTACACTTAAGACTGCACTTCCGAGGGCACAATTTATCAATTGTTACGTGTTTCACAGAGTGAAGGAGAACATACGTCAACAAAATTCATAGCATAAACCATAAATGGCTATGTGTGCCAAAAGTGTAAAAAACATTCACCACACGTCACCGTCCCACCCAACAGCAAAGCAGCACCCTTGGCAACACTTAGATGCTTATAATCACAGAAGGGTCACCAAGGCCATCACCTGCTTCAAAGACCGTGCTATCATCTGGCAACACATAGAGCGTTACCTCTGCAACTCCGCATACCGCACCGCGCACCGTGAACAGTTAACAGTACTTGGAGTACTTGATGGGTGCGCGCGCAGGTGCGCTGTTGCGTGAGAATATATCCTGGACAGAGCGGGACGTGAGCACCAGGGGGGCGGAGTCAGCGTGCTTAGTAACCTTTAAACAAATTAAAGAGAAATATTTCAATGCACAGCTGGAGGTGTTACAAAATCAGCACACTGTTTTCTACTTGGGCACAACGAGCACAACTAGTCTAACGTGCATAAACGTGCACAGAACAGTCACCTTCTTTTGTTTCGGTCCTCGAGGCAGTGCAGTGTTGCTTCTAAAGACGTCCTTACAATGGACAAACACCAAAGCAACGATGAATAGGCAGCAAAGGAACGTTCCCGGCTCCAATAAAGACGAGTTCAAAGTCACACGAGCCCAGATCCACACGAGCTCAAACCGCCAGCCCAGTAAAAAGTACTTGGAGTACTTGACACTTTCTAAAGCCCTTCCTCGCTTGCACTAGACCTGGTATTTCTTCTGTCTAGAATTGGAAGGGTCTAGATGAACTTTTCAGGGTCTAATCAACAACATTTTCAGTGATCCTGTAAACCTTGCATCATCCAGTAATTCAAGTAATTTAACTTTTCCCAAAATTATTTAACCAGGATCTGCTGTGCATGGAGCTAAAATGAAATATTCTTGCAGGGTACTTAATGATTTACTTGTTATAAGTTAATTAATAAGTATAGTAGAAGCATAGTTATCCATCATCTGTTAACAGTTGGCAAGAGCCCCCGTGTTATCAGGATCGTCTTTAGGAAACCCTCAACGCGCTACTAAGTAAATAAAGAACCTACATAGCATGATAATGTGGGACCTTGCAGCATGATCAGTGTGCTTACTCTTTCTTTATGTGATATTGTTCGGTGAGAAGAAGTGTGAAACGAGTGCTCCAAAGCACTCACTTTGAGATGAAGAAAGAGCAGAATGAAGCTCTCATGGGAACCTCTCTTTGCCGACTGCCAACTCATATGAACACTTTACAGGAGGCTTTATTGATCAAAAGATTAAGCAGAGGAGCGAGTGGAGACTAGGCTCATTTCATAAAGTATTCTGACAAACATGTATGTACTTTCTTTTAATTTTGTAGCCCCATGTTATTGTATTGTTATAGTTTTGGATATTAGGTTAGTTACATATATAAGCTGAAACTAGTGCATTGAATTACAGGCATGGGAGAGAAATGGGATGTGAGGAGAGACACACAGCTTGTGGGTGTTGCTGTGGTTTTTACACACCATTGACTGGCCATGTCCATGCTTATCCCTAAAGCCCTTCCCACCAACTACATGCCCCTTTCTGCCTCAAACACATCTTCCTGGAATCACTTTGGGTTAGCTCTAAACATCAAATAGTGTGCTGTATAGGGCCGGTCATTGTTATTTCCAAAACAGTTTCCTGGCATTTATTGACTTAATTATAGTTTTAAAGGAGAAACTGCTGTAATAAACATGGCTTAACTAATTGTTGTGACTTCAGCCACTCGAGTTATTAGCAGTATGTGTGTTCCCACATCTGTCCCTTGCACTGGAACCCTGGTAGAAACTGTTTTGTCTTGTGTGTAGTTATTAGATAGGCATTTTCCAGGTACTGACATGACAGATATACCACAGAGAGCATCGCTTGAGGTATTGGAAGAAAGACTATTAACAGAAACGATGAACACCAACACTCCAGTGTCTTTCATTATGTGGTGTGCCGAGATGGCACTTATGGAAAGCTATTTTCATTTTAATGGTTCATTCTTCAAACAAATACAGGGCACGGCCATGGGAGCCACCCTAGGCCCAAGTATTGCGAACCTGTATATGGAAGCCTTTGAGAAACACTGCATCTATAACGAGACTAATCCATACAAGAAGAACATATTGGTATGGAGGAGGTATATAGATGACGTGTTGATCATCTGGAGGGGTGATGAAGACGAGGCAACCAGTTTCTTTGATTGGATTAACCATCAAAACCAACATTTAAGATTCACGGAAAGCACAAGCAAGGTAGAGATTAACTATCTGGATATTACCATCAAGGTGGATCCAGCAAGGGGAGAACTCTTTGTGAAACCATATAAAAAATCCACGGATCGCAATACTTTGTTGCACTCTACAAGTTTCCATCCGAGGCACACGCGTGACAACCTGCCCTTTGGTCAATTCATTCGACTAAAAAAGAACAGCACTAATAGTGCAGATTATAGAGAAGGAGCACAAAAATTGAGGTCGAACCTACACGAAAGAGGCTACCCGGCTAAATTGACAAAAAAAGCAATGAAGAGGGCAGATAATAACAACAGAGAAGCCATTCTCGAGCAAAACCCAAGAGAGAAAAATAAAGATAACTAAGTGTTTGTTAACACGTTTAGTAATCTATCTAATAGAATTCAAAAAATAATCCACCGTAATTGGGGGATTCTTGAGAAAGGCAAAGTACCTCTGCAGAGACCGTTGATGGCATTCCGACGAAGTAGATCTATAAAAGATCAGGTTATGCGGAATGATATTACTAAACAGATCAAACCACAAATGACACTAACAGAGAACTGGGGGATGCGAGCCCCAGAAGGGCATTACCCATGTGGATCGTGTACCTGCTGCCAACAGACAAAAAAAACCATGGAAATCGATCTAGGTCTAAAGAACCCTTGGAAGCAGAAAGTTCTGACTAATTGCAACTCAGTGTTTGTTGTATATGTCATCTGGTGCCCCTGTAATAAGATATATATAGGGAAGACGGAAAGAAAAATTAAAATCCGTATCACAGAGCATAAAAGCTGCATAAGAAATAGAGTCCATTCGGCTCCCCTTGTGGGACATTTCATTGAAATGATACACAAAGTAGAGGAACTAAGATGGTCTGTGGTCTATGTGGTTAGACCGACGAACGATTTGAACCTTGACAGGAGAAAGTTAGCACAGAAAGAAAAAGAATTAATTTTTCTCACAAAAAGTACAGAATTGGGACTGAACGAGAAGAGTGAATAAATAAAATCAACTCTGGCCTGTGCTGTTTTATGTACAACCTCTCTAGGATGACTGTGAAGAAAAAACGACCAAGAGTAAGGTCCAACAGGAAGTAGGAAACAGTCAATGTGGTATAGCCAGTTTTGTAAGGGAACCCTAAAATCCACTCCCATGGGTCCCCCTTCCATATTCAAATGACTCAATCAGGAATATCAGTAGTGGTTGTTTGTCGTGCACATACCCCCGTGAATATCATACGATCACGACTACAATGTGGGGAAATGCTGTGGCGCGGTGTTGGTGACCCGCCAGTCAAATAACAAATGACATTAACCATCGAGTTGAAACGATGTTAAGCGAACGTTAAGAAAAAATGAGCGGCGCAGGATGTTTGGACATTAAAAACTAAACCAACGATACTCACGTAGCGGGAAATATGTGTCAGCCAATGCCGATGGAGTTTTGCCTGCCGACTTCAATAGAAACCATGAGTTTTTCCCGTGCGGTGCGATGATGTAGCGACCACATTGGGCTGGGCTAAGTGGGGGCCGAAGGCAAGATAGGTTATGACATAGTCTTTAAAGAGAAAGAGACCATTAAGGTGCTGTCTCCCGATCACGTGACTAATTGGTCATGTGGGGGGCGAAATCCAATAACAAGCGAGAGAACGTAATGAGAACAGGTAGAAACGGACACCAGGCGGAGATAGGAGTATGACTTGAGAGAGAGGACAGCCACATGTGAGCATCGACTGTTACCCCGTACAACGCAGCAAAGGCAAGCTCGTTAAAGGTAAGAGCATAAAGCCTTTTGGCGATATCCCCACTCTAATTATAAATGAACAGCGGTACGAAGAAGAATCACGACCGAGTACCTGATGTGCCTCTCTCCATTCTAGAAAACTATATATAGAGAGTCGTTCCATCCCACGTGAGAAAATTTAGAAGATTTATCTAAATGAGGAGCGGCACGGGATAAAGTCAACTATTAAATAGAACAGGAATCCACAAAGTAATCACGCTAGGTCAGTATACAGATATGCAGGGTTGTTTTGAGCACAATGAACTGACAAATAGAATAAACATCAAGCCAAGCTACACAAATTGGTTTACCTGTGTTTTTGTCTTAAATAGGAATGCCTCCCAATGATCGCAGATAGTGGTATCCAGTTGAGAGCCAAGCACACCCCAACATCAGACAGACTTTAACTAGGAAGAGGATTGTAAATCGAGGGGGACCCCCCAAGAAGACACATAAGAAGAAGTCAGCCTGTAGAAGGTAAAGCAAATTCATAGACAGACTTGGACAACTTAACTGTACCGCATGATTGGGTTAATTGATTATAAAGTTGTGAAATACTCAGTGTCGTAGTTAAAGATTAGACCTGAAGTGATAACAGCATGGGTGTGGTCTTGAAGGACCTAGTTGCAGATAGGGGTGGAGGTGTGAAGATATAACAGATGTAAAGAAGGTGATGGTCTAAGTAATGACACCCTTCCGCTGATGATTGACACTTAGCAGGTTGTGCATAATATAAATGTCGACCGGGATATTATCTCGAATACTAAATTTCGATTATCCCACACTTGCTTCCCAGAGTGTATACGTTTTTGAAGGTTGGACCCTAAAGAAAAGTGCGATGGGATCTCATTGAACGCTGACCCCGCAAGAAATTAAGTCTACAAGAAGACTGATACGATTGTGCATTTAATTGAATGGTGTGTAAATTTTACCCCTGAAGAATTTCCTTGTCAATAGTGTGTAAGTGTGTAAGGAATGAAACATGTCGGGTATGGTATGGATGTGGTATGAAAGTAAACATGATTTTTAGGAAGAATAAGTGAAAGGTTGTTACGGACTGGGTTGCTTGTCTCGACGATAGGGGTGAGCAACTTGTAGATCCAGGTTAAGAGATTAATTTTTGCTAATTATTAAATGGTCAACTGTTACATGAGATTAAATGTATACAACGATATTGCATGGTAATGGTGCAGATATTGTGATTTGCATACTATCAGAAATACTCCTTTTTCAAAAAAGATTAAAAAATTGGAACTGTGAAGAAGAAAAGATAAAAGAAAAAACGTTTTTTACTGTTGAAATATGAAAAATAAAATACTATTTTTTGATACAATGTGGTGTAGTATGAGAATCTAATGGCTATTAACCTCATACAGTAAGGTTCAACCAAATATGGACTTGGGGAAGCAAGGGACCGAGTGAACATTGTGTATTGTTTAAGAGTTCTGTTTATAGAGGGCTGTTCACTATCGGTCATAGGAAATATTACCTCTAGTCTCTCTTAAGTTTATTATGACAGATACTCACAGCATTTACCAGCTGTTACCATTCTATTGCCAGGTAGTACTGTTATGAATGTGCCAGGTAAATGCCGATCCTATGCCTACACTAAAGTCACAACTGGGAGCATTGCCGATAGATGTTTGGCTTGCCAGTAGACTGTAGCTGCTTGTAGTAGCTAGTTCTGTTTCTTACCAAGGCTTGCATGACTGGGCTAAGGGTAGGGTGTGTTGCCTTTTTAGGTCATGTTGTGTGTGTTCCGGTGGACCATAAATGCATAATACTTTGTTATAAAAATGTGTTCCACCTAAGAGTACAAAGACGTTAGAGTGGTACCTGAAAGGCAGAATCTGATTTGGTTGCTCCTCTGCATAGTCATATAGTGGTTGCCATTAACCTCCCTCTCATACCATTAGTGGGCAAGATGAGGGGGAGGGGGGGTTATGCTTGTAGGCTGAGAAAGCTGCCACTTGACCATTCCTGCTATTGTTGTACTTGGGTGGAAGAACAGACATATCCCATGTGGGGGGAAACGTGTGTTTGAATAAAAAGAATAAGAGAACATTAAAATACTCCTCCAGGAATCTGCAAAAGGAATGCATGCATTTGTTTTGTCAGCAAATCCGTCACTAGAGTTTTTAGCGGGCCTTCGCAATACTTTCATTAAGGTGCTGCTGCCTCAAAAATACACAAGGGTCCCCAGTACTGCAGTGTTGAAGTCTATCTCCTGTCCTCTTCATGTTCGTTCCTTCATTTACCATTGCGGGGTGTGGGGGGGAGTTCTGGCTGCAATTCCCAGCCATTGGTTTGTATTTAGGCACAGTGCACACTTGTCCATCACTCCGCCAGTGTAAACCACGGGGGAGTTACACACTAGGAATCATTCATGAGGCTGCATGTATCCAGTGCTGGAGTTTTAGCGCCATTCTAGTCCTTGAGCTGCTTCATCTTTATTGGAATTTGGGGGCGATTCTGTTTCCTAGACGTGAAGCTCCTCCCTGGATTAGCTTCTGAGGGGACCTAGTATGGGTTCTGTACATGGAATGGAACAGTCTCTGTAACCATAGATTGCCATATCTACTTACAGATGGTTAAATGCCTTTATACATGTACACATGGAAAACAAGTACATTGCATGTCAATTATAATTGTTCATAATTTGTGGAATTGAGGAATTTTGGAATTGAGGAGTGGATAATACAGCTAATTGCCTGCTGTACTGAAGGCCAGGTGGAGATACAAACGACCAGGCTAGGAAGTTTTAATGAAGCCACAACGGGGTCCTCTCGGACGAAAGACAGCACAACTGAGTGTTTGGCCTGTTTAGAAAGTCCAGCTCTTGACCCCTTTGATTCAGGGTGTTCAGTCCTCTGTGTCAGGTACACTTGGCTATAAAATGGGGCTTGTCCTCCATGTTCAAGATGGATGGACTCTCCAACCCTTCGAGAAGATACTCAGGCTCAGTACCATCAGGTGTAGATAGTACTGGAACTTCAGGATATTGGAGAGGTTGAGCTAGAAGCCTTATAACCTTCGCCAGTCATCCCCGAGATCCCACTGATGTCTTGAGTCTCCACAGCTCTAACTTTCCTGCCTGGGTCTCCTTCCTCCTCCCACCTCTTCATCTTTCCGCAGGTTGACCTGGTCTTGCTAGGCATTTCGCTCATATGAGCTCTGACCTTCACCTCCAAAATGACCACCTGACACCATGTTGTACCTTCCCCCAACCCTCAGAAAGTCAGGGGCCCATACAGCAGGTATCTACTTCTGATGCCCATTTGATAATGGTTAAAAGACACAAGTGACAATATTATATATTGTGAATCACAAACCATTGGTCCAAACCTTTATATCAGGGATACACGACTTTATGATATATGCTGTATATTGATCTCCCATTGGAATGGGGTAGACTCTTTACATGGTACAGAGCGGGTCCTGCTGATGTTAGAGTGAAATGACTTTATCAAAGGCGTAGTACCTACATGTTTTATTTCTACACTGTCTATTTTAGGGAGAGTTTATATTTTTAACTCAAGCGGATGCCATAGACCTACTATCAGTGCATGGAATAGGTCCTATGAATTTAGATAATCTGAGAAATTTGTTAGAGCCTAAGGGATGCATGTTGGTCACACGACTGCCAGCATAGCCATCTTTGCCATACAGGGGTCCCTTAACGATGTTGGAAATAACCTTATCAAATGTGGCTGATACATTTTAGAGCTCTTTCACCCCAGCATGCACTGATATTGCTTGAAGGATGTTTCCACTGTATTTGACAGATCCTCTTTCACCATTAAGCTTTCTATTAAAGGCCTTCTGTGATTTCCATTGAGCAGGGGGTAAGGATGCCCATTGCGGTGGAAGGAAACTGGCCCCAAGGAATGCGTTTATGAGGAGGACCCCCCTTTAAGATGCTCAGGGTTGTGGAGAAGGGGGAGCGAGGGTCTCGCGTCCAACAAGGGAATGATTAGGTGTTTAATGGTGCAGATAACAGAGCACTAAAATCTCTCAAACAACTATTTTATGATTGCCTTAGATTTCGTATTTTGCAGTATGTATCATAAGTGTTATTTAGTTAATGATTTCTTTTTAGCTTGCAATTTTGTATATCTGAACAGATAAATTACTGACAAAGGTCCTTTTCTTAAGAATGCAGTTGAGGCAATATCTAATATAGTCAAATATTTATGACTCTCCGTTGGGAATTTATTGAATCCCAGTCTAGGTGTAATAAACTAAAGACACAAAAGAAAAATTGACTTTTTCAATTGTATTCATTCTTATTTATATTATGCTATATTGTGTTATTTCCTCGCCCTGTGAAATGTGTATTCTAGAAATAGATTTCCATTGTTCCACTTTTATGGCATGAAGAGTTGTGCAATTCACTGGCAGATTAACCAAGTAAAATAGAATTGATAAACATGGGCGACCCGGACATTAACATTTGGTCACTTTTATTGGCATAGACAATATTTGCTTTATACTTCAAGTTTTTAATGCCTTTTAATTTCTTTTTTATCTAATTAGGTTTTGTGAAAGGACACACTTTGATTCACTTGACCGTCCCCCCCTACATTCATTACAGTTTTCCAGCCTGTGCATATTTTGAAGAAATCATCGTCGGAACCTCGACTGACAACTGTGTCCAAGAGGTAGAGATGTGGAGGAAGAACAAACCCGGTGCCTTTGACATGAGCCATTTAGCAGAGTTTATTTGTGAATGTGAAGGCGACAGGTATGAAATCAGCAGTGATGCACCTATCTGCATTTATGTAATGAGTAAAATGGCCAAAGATGGACCAAATGTCTTCCATTTTGACTGCAAGCCAATTTTTGTGGCGTCAAATGCCCACTCATGCTCATTTCACCCTCCGTCTCTCTCAGTTTCATGTATTCCCAAATCTTTATAAACAAGCCCACATGCTCATCTATTATGTAGTGATGTACCACACTTAAATGCCAGACAATATAACATTTATTGCACATCTAAACAATCACATTGGCAGGTCATTTAAAAAAGTACTCTAATTTTTTTATACAGTGTGATGTTAGTAGTGATAACCACAATATCATACATTAGTGACCCCTTAAGTGCTTAGGGTGTGTATGTTCATATTTTGAGCATCGTAATGCATAAGATTCCTGCAGTTAGGATCACCTGATAATCACCTGTATTATCCGAACGCATTATGCTTTATGCTGGGCATTACATTTTATTATATGCCAAAGCCTTGTTCGACTAGATTGCTTGCTCCTTCTTTTTAACTAGATATGTGATACTGTTTTTAAACCCTCAGCTACATTTTATAGAATTGAAGAATTTTAAATAATTGCTAAATTTACTTTTGCCTATTTGTACAATTTATCCAACCTACTTGGATTTAAATATTCTGCTTGGTTAGACTACCGCATGCTATACACATTGTGAGGAAACATTGTTGAGCTCGATTCAAAAACCACCTTGTGAAGCTTCCATGTGTTAATATCCCCGCAAAAATATTGCAATACAAAAATATCGGCATATTTCTGCGGCAATAATGAGCCATGGACCCTGCAGGGGACACCCCCGTAACCCCTGCATTCTTTTTAAATGTGCGGGGGATACCCCGCAACCCCCGCTCCCACAAATTATTCCCCCAAAAATAGACAAATTACCATATGTACGGTGGTATTTTTGGTGGGGATAATATGTGGGGATACCCTTCTGAAGGAACTACAACTCCCAAGGGCATTGTAGTTTGTCCAGGTATTTCTTTCACGCCAGGTGCCCCATCACCGGCGTGACAGAGTCAAGCCGGTCTATGTCGGTCTTTGGTGTACGAGTGCTCATACATGGGATAGTGGCCACAACATCATATACACTACTGTTTGCCCCTAACCATGAAGGTCTCCTATTCCCACGAAACGGTGATGGCTCTGAGGAATAAAAATGCAAGGTTCTGTATCCTTTCGATCCCTAAAAAAAAATCTTCCTGCTCCCACCTGTGGGACTAAAAACCTCGGGGTCATCTTTGATTCCACAATCTCCTTCTCTCCTCACATCTCCGACGTCTCTAGGAAGTCACACCATCAGCAGCTCCTCCTCAAAGGTAATATTCCTTTCCTCTCTTTCCCCCAGAAGCTCACTGTCTCCAGAGCTCTGGTTCTCTCTAGGCTGGACTATTGCAACAGCCTCTTTCTAAAGCTGCCTGCTTCTACTCTCCGCCCTCTTCAACTCATCCAGAACAGTATTGCGAGACTTGTCCTTGGCCTCAAGCCCAGGGATCGTATCTCTCCAGGACTGAAATCTCTGCACTGGCTTCCAGTGGCTGCGGTGATTAAGTTCAAAACCCTCTGCATTGTCCACAAGGCCTTCTGGGGCCTGGGGCCTCAATACCTTCAACTCTCTCTTCCAAAATATCTCCCTTCTCAAGCTCTTCGCTCATCCGCCTCCAACTCCCTCAGGGTCCTTCGCTTCTCCAAGCAATGAGTTGGTGGTAGATCTCTTTCTTCGGCTGGGGCCTCCCTCTGGAACAGCCTCCCTGAAACTTGAGGAGAACCATCTTGGGTTCCTGAAGCACCTCAAAACCTCTTTGCTTCTGCTTTCTCTCCTCCTCTCCCCTTCTGAACTCCTGGCTGAAACTGAAACTGCACCGGACCCCTGGCCACCCTTGTATCTCGGGCCCAGGTACCCTCCCTTGTCAGTTGCACACCTGCACTGCCTCCTTAGCTATCGTCACACTTGGGGCCTGTTTTCTGTATCCCTACAATCCCCTACCTGCACTCGACACCTGATGTCTGTACTTACCCATGCACTTGCCACCAGCTGGCCCCACTTTTTACCTATTGCTTTCATTTATTCTATTTATTTTTTACTGATGATCCCTTGTACTGCCCCTTCCCCCCTCCCCTGCACTTGCTCAATCTCAATGTCACCTGGCCTAGTAAGATCGTTGTCTCTGTCGTCCCTCTGTTCCCCATCCTTTGCCTCGTTGCACCTTGAAACACTTGTGTATAGGCGTATTATAAATGCCATATCATATATCATATATCATATCATACATGCTCCCTGCCATATTCACATGACAGGAAGCATCTACAATATATCGCAGTAGGGTTTGAATGCGGTGTGTTCCGCCCCTCGACTCTGCCATACAAATAATTGAAAATGAGCAGTGGCATGATGGCAAGGCATTAGCGTCTTTCTCAAGGCTTTTACACCTTGCAATCATGTTACATGTCATGTTCAACTGGTATAGAAACAAGGGGGTTGCTTCTGGATCCTGAGTCCTGACACCAAAATGTATCCGCCAGAGCGTGGCCAGTGATATTATGCACAGTAATGTCACCATAGGAATGCATGTTAATGCTGGCTTTGCAAGCATATGCCAGCATCCCCATGTACACACATTCTCTTGTTGGCATTCCCCTTAATGCCAGTAAAACTCTCCTGCCACAAGAAGAAAGGAGAAGAACCTATATTAAATATTGAAATTAAGGACCCTGTTGGCGATGGGAAGTGAGAACAAAAACACAGCTATGCAATAAGATCCACAAACAAGAGATGTTGCGCCAAAATTTAGAACCTCCCAAAAGCAGAAGAGCATATTGGTACTTGCCCTTAACAAGTATGGCTGCCGAGGGATACAGGCTACCAGAAAGAGAAACGGCTTTAGAGGTATTTCCATTCACCTGACATTAAAGGAGCCACCTCCTTGCCAAATGATGTATAGGCCATCTCACTTGAGTGGAGCAGCATCCCACCGATAGATTACAACAGCTAAAACTGTTAGGCCCATAGGGGCTTTTGGACTGCAATAAAATGGGAAATGTGCTAACCGGGCAGTCAATGACTGGAGCACGAGCCTCTGAAGACACTGATAGCAGAGTGTACCAGTGACATGAGATGTGGCACCCAATTCCTCCTGGTTAGAGCTGGTTTAAGGTCTGCAGGCTCTCATGAAGCCAAGTAGAAGCAATTTTAAGCAAACACAGAGAGATACATTTTTTGAGTTGTATTAGGGGCATTTTCAGGTTTGAGCCAAAGGATTCTTGTGCTATGAAAAAGTATAAACAACAAAAGGGTGGCTTCTAATTAATTCTCTGTGTGTATCAAGTCTAACACTGTGTTCCCTTCCTGAGAAGCATCTTTAATTCTCAGTAACTCACAGTGTTGGGGTTTTCAAGTTGCGCCCAGACTTCTTTCTTGTCGCTTGGGTTTGTGGATTGGGGTCACCTGCTTTTCAGCTGCAGATTTCTAGTGTTGAACAAACCCCCCAGAGCATCCACCAAGAGGCAGGTAACCTTAGTTCCTCTACTGGCTGGGATGTAATACTCTCTCTCTCTACCTCCCTGCCTCGGGGACCTAGCACTGTTCTGCAGTGCCCTGTCCTCACTTTACTTCTCAATGTGTCACACAGTCTCATTCTTAAGGGACCGCTCCTGCACATGCAGTCATCTCTTCTCCACTCTGTCGCTCCTCCTCCTGTACTTCCTCTGTGCACAACCAGATGCCTCTACCTCCAGTCCTGTCAATTGCATTCTTCTCAGGCTTAAGAGTGCCAGCTCCTTCCTTTCTTCTCTCCTTCTTAGATTCTTTTAGATTCTCCTTAGATTCCCCTTTTTTGAACCTTTTTTGAACCTCGAACTTACTTATATCTGTCCTACCACCACCTCCTCCTATCACTTGACAGTAACCTCCAAGCTCTCCTCTGGTGGCTCTTCCAACCTTGTCTTTAATCCTTTTTTCCACCTCCCTCCTTCATGCTTTTTCCCACCTTGTCCCCAACACTTTCTTTCAACTATCACTTGATGTCTCATCCTCCAAGCACTTCTCTCTCGACGCTTTCCACATTCTCCCAACCCTATCTGTAATGGTACCTCCTACCACCTCTGCAATGCCTTTCCTTTCCTCTCCTCCTTCTATTCCCCCTCTACCATCATCTCTCTCTATCTCTAACAATATCGGTGTTGATCTTGACAACTTCCAACCAACACACTCTGGCAATATTGCATATAGTTTTAATTGTAACTTAGTCTCTCCTTGGACTGCTTCATGAGAGCATGGCTGCACCTGAGACTTCAGGTTGTGGGTGCTGTATGATTAAAAGGGCCATTCCAAGTGCCTTAAATCCCTGGTGTGCCAGGGAGATTCCCTTCACTATGCAGTGAGTGACGTGGATCGAGCCTGTACCAGGCCAGGCTGCCATACTTGATTCTACATGCACGTCTGGGATGCTGGCCTGCAGAACACACTTGCAATGAGCCACAGTGGTGAGTCTTCCTGAGTCCCTGAGACCTGTTGTGGTGATCAGCCACAGTGAGTTTTCCCTTCCATTTCGAGGAATTGTTCAAAGCAGGAGTAAAGGGCAGAGCGTCAGCAGGGTTCAGCCTATTAGCACTTGCAGGTCTTTTTCATAAAGGGGCCATCACTAACCTGTCTGGGTCCCAGTGACAGTCCCCTGACTTAGACCCTGGAAAGTGGGGTGGAGCAGGAAATCTCCAATGCAACTCCCCTGGACCCAACTCCAAGCTGCAGGTGGTGGCACCCAGCCCTCATAATTACCCCTAGGGACGGGCATGGGACTTCGTCAGAGATGACTGACATGACTGATTATGAGATTAATAGAGTTTTTGCTTAGATATCCACACGCAGTAATTGTCATAAAAACATGGGGAAATCTTAGCGACTCCATAACAGATGCAGACTTTCACAAATACTGCATGCAGTATTCATGAACACCTGCACTTCACGTTGGGCACATCACACCAATCCTCAGGAAGGTGCACTGGCTACCCCGACAAGCAGGCATCAAAATCCTGCATCGCCTACAAAGGAGTCACCATCTCTCTGGGCCCAGATCACCACCAGAAGCCACAACTTCCTGCGTCTGGAAACAATGCACTGCAAGAGATTAAACCCTAGGAAACAGGCCTTTTCCTTCTGTGCACCCTGTCCCTGGAATAAATGACCAGTTCAGATGAGACTGCCCCCTTGCATCTTACTCATAAGAAAGAACCTAAACATACTATTAGTCCAAGAATTTCATGCAAATCTCTATATTCTGCAATCCACCTTGCTTCACCCCCTGCGTACTCTCTCCACTGCTCAACAACCATCCAAGCTTCTCTGCTAGCGCTGCACTCTACCTCTAAGCACCTGCGTGAATCACTGGTACATGTGATCATTGCGAAAAGTGAGCATGATATTAAGTGCAATGTGGAAACAGTAATGAAGGGGGTTGCACAGGAAGTGAATGCACGGGGGTTTGGCTTCAGAGATACAAGCAGAGGGAAAAGACTAAGGGGGACATGGACAGTCCACAGAGGTGACTGTGGCGAGTGTGCATGCTGGATGCAAAGGTGGAGTGGAAGCAGGAAATGGGTGGGTGAGGTGACAGGTGAAGAGGAAGTGGGGTTTCAAGAAGAAAAGATTGGGGAATTTGCATCAAAGTGCAGGGGCATGGTTGGTGAATGGGTGGAAGGAGCATGGTTGGAAGGGGACTGAGGAGGGCTTTGGGGGTCGCTGGTTAGGAAGAGAGAGGGCAGTGCAGGGACATCAAGCACAACCCCAGGACCGAGAGAGAAAAAGCAAATTGTGCAAACATAGTATGAGAGAGCAGGTAGGGGAAGGCCAGCATTATGGCCTTGCTTATAATGGAGGGGAAAAGTGGGCGCAGTCGGGGGAATGAGGTAGGTTCCAGTGGTATCCCCCAGATAGGGAAAAAAGAGGCAGAGGAGAAAAAAGGCACACTACACAAACACATGAGCAATTTGTGCAAGTCTCATTAAGAAGTGTCCAAATCTGACTGTGTCCCCTATGTTCAACTCTCACATCTTTGAAGATTGGTTTGCACTTTATGAATCCTAGGCATACACAATGCACACTTTGGCAGCCCAAACAAATTCATTTGTATCCCTGTTGGGGGAAGTAAATGTATTGCATTCAATAGCAGTGCATGCTGCTACTGTACCATGTACTAAAATGTAGCTTCAGTAATGACAATGCTGCGCATTACACTGGAAATGGCGTGTGAAGGCTTCTATGCTGGACCTATCACCTCCATAGTGGTCTTATGGTGCCAAAGCTTGCCTGGGTGACGGCATATTGGGCCCCCACCCAAGGTGACCCGTACCGTCGTGAGTGGTGGAAAGGAAATGTGGAAAAGTGTGAGATGATAAAGGAGGCAGGAGTAAGATAGGAGTAGACAGACAGAGGTACGAGGAAAGGGGAGCGTGTCTGCTCGTTGTGGTAGAGGTGCATGTGCAATCATTGGTAGTGGATCAAACAAGGGATAGTGGTTTGGAGGCAATATTCCTCCTAGGTTTGATTTAGGCTCTTCTGGGAGCTATGCTGCCCAATCCAGCCTTGCCTATCCTTCTTCACATGGTTTGTAGTTACTTTGCCCTGTTCAAAGAGGACAGCACGGGGTGTGTTCCAATAAGGGTATGCACGGGTCTAGTTTGAGCATTGCAGACCTTTCCATTAACCAAGTGCTCTCAATGGTACTATTTATTTATTTGGTGGTTTAGTAAGTGCTCACTGCCACCTTCTGGGTACGTCAAAGCACTTGCCAGCCTTGTAAAGGGCAACATGACACTTATGTGAAACAAGATAAGAAAACAATGCATAACATAATCTGAACTCATACAACATAGTCACGTATACATCTCCAGGCTAATGATTAGGTGGTTCTGTTAAATCAGGCGGTATTTGAAATACTTCCTAGTATCAGCATTACTGCTAAGATTATGAGTTCCATTGAGCCTTAATGTATTTTTCCTCATAAAGCTTTAATCGAGAATCAACAAGGAAACCCAGACTGGACGTTTGAAGACAGAACATACAGGTCTTCTCGGTATTCTAGTGGACTAGTGAGGAGAGTCTTCAGGTGTCAAGTAGAGTCTTCAGGTGTCAAGGAGAGTCTGCAGGTGTCAAGGAGAGTCTTCAGTAGTCAAGGAGAGTCTTCCGGTGTCAAGGAGAGACTTCAGGTGTCAAGAGAGCCTTCAGGTGTCAAGGAGAGTCTTCAGGTGTCAAGGAGAGTCTTCAGGTGTAGGAGAGTCTTCAGGTGTCAAGGAGAGTCTTCAGGTGTCAGGAGAGTCTTCAGTAGTGTAGGAGAGTCTTCAGGTGTCAAGAAGAGTCTTCAGGTGTCAAAGAGAGTCTTCAGGTGTCAGGAGAGCCTTCGGGTGTCAAGGAGAGTCTTCCGGTGTCTTCAGGTGTCAAGGAGAGTCTTCAGATGTCAAGGAAAAGTCTTCTGGTGTCAAGGAGAGTATTCAGGTGTCAAGGAGAGTCTCCAGGTGTCAGAAGAGTCTTCAGGTGTCAGGAGAGTCTTTAAGTGTCAAGGAGAGTCTTCAGGTGTTAAGGAAAGTCTTCAGTAGTCAAGGAGAGTCTTAAGGTGTCAAGGAGAGTCTTCAGGGGTCAGGAGAGTCTTCAGGTGTCAGAAGAGTCTTCCGGTGTCAAGGATAGTTTTCAGGTGTCAAGGAGAGTCTCCAGGTGTCAGAAGAGTCTTCAGGTGTCAGGAGAGTCTTCAGGTGTCAAGGAGAGTCTTTTGTTGCAAGGAGAGTCTTCAGGTGTCAGGAGAGTCTTCAGTAATCTAGGAGAGTCTCAGGTGTCAAGAATAGTGTTCAGGTGTCAGGAGAGTCTTCAGGTGATAAGGAGAGTCTTTAGGTGTCAAGGAGAGTCTCCAGGTGTCAGAAGAGTCTTCTGGTGTCAAGGAGAGTCTTCAGGGAAGGAGAGTCTTCAGGTGTCAAGAAGAGTCTTCAGGTGTCAAGAAGAGTCTTCAGGTGTCAGGAGAGTCTTTAGGTATAAAGGAGAGTCTTCAGGTGTTAAGGAGAGTCTTCAGTAGTCAATGAGAGTCTTCAGGTGTCAAGGAGAGTCTTCAGGTGTCAGGAGAGTCTTAAGGTATCAGAAGAGTCTTCCGGTGTCAAGGAGAGTCTTCAGGTGTCAAGCAGAGTCTTCAGGTGTCAATGAGAGCCTCCAGGTGTCAGAAGAGTCTTCAGGTGTCAAGGAGAGTCTTCAGTAGTCAAAGAGAGTCTTCAGGTGTCAAGAGAGTCTTTTGTTGCAAGGAGAGTCTTCAGGTGTCAGGAGAGTCTTCATTAGTCTAGGAGAGTCTTCAGGTGTCAAGGAGAGTCTTCAGGTGTCAAGGATAGTCTTTAGGTGTCAAGGAGAGTCTCCAGGTGTCAGAAGAGTCTTCTGGTGTCAAGGAGAGTCTTCAGGTGTCAAGAAGAGTCTTCAGGTGTCAAGGAGAGTCTTCAGTAGTCAAGGAGAGTCTTTGGCCAGTACATAAATAAAATGGTGTTGCAATACAGGTCTTGAAAGTAAAATGACACTGTTATCCGCTGTTTCTGCATATTATAAAACCCACAAAAATCCTTTTCCTTCTGCCCAACTATTTAGTCTTGTTCCTCTAAAGTCTTTGCGAGTGAAATGAAGGTGATATCTGCATGCTGGGTGGTGTTGCATGAAGCTCGGGACATTTAGTCTATATGCTGGGAGCAGGTCCCACTTCTCGTTCTTTCTATGCCAGCTGCCTTGCCAGCCATGAATCCTTTTCTTGTTCCTGGGTGCCATCCATCTGGTGTGATCGCTACTCATGATTTGATGTTGGCAGGTCTATAATGCAAATATGCCATTTCGAGGTGTTAGCCTCTGCATAGCAAATGTGTACATTTTTCATGGTCGACTTCACATTTTTTTTTAAATGTTACTTTGATTTTGTTTAACCGTTTTTAACATAGATCTCACCACAAATCTTTGAAAATCGACGTGGACAATTTTGAGATATGAACAATTTAAGATTGAAATATATATGAAGCAAGTGCAATGACAAACATATTTTCCATTATAAAAATACATCATTAACTTGACACTGTTCATCTCATTGAAGACCAATGAACCCATAGATCCTCTCTGAGTGCTGTGTGCTCACCACTTGGACATTCAAACCAAAAACACATTTGCATCTCATTTAGACACAATCCCTTATGATAACACATCTCATCTTTCTGTGTATAAACACACAGCATCTAATATATTGATGATTCAGTTATTTAGTCATGGAACATGTAGGGCATGGTGAGGAAACATACTCATATGTATCTGAGCCAATGCATTTCAGATCAAGGTCCAACATCAGTGCAGGGTCTACAGAAATCAAGAAGAAAATAGAGAATGTAACACTCACCTGGCTCCCACGGAGGTTCTGGTCTGGATTGCTGTGGCCTCTTCAAGCATGATGCGCAGAATTCGGACCACCGATTGAACAGGACCCCCAAATCTTGCTTGTCTGGCCCGTAGGAATATCCTTCTCCAGATGAGAAAGGGGATTAACTGTCTGCTGAATAGTGTGCTTGCTCCCCCCTTTCCCCCTTCGTTCTTCTCTGATTCCTCCAAAACCCCCGGTTCAAGCTCACCTTATGGTTTGGAAGGATGAACTCTCCCTCCTGCTTCTGGTGCAGGGGCGCGCGTTCATCCAGTTACTTCACTGGTTTTCAGAATGGCGCTGGCACATCCACTTGACTTTTCTGAGCGATACGCCGTAAGTATGAAGATGAAAAAGTTCAAGTGTGAGCCTCCTTTTATGTTGTCTTTTCTGTCCTTTAATTCAGGTGCAGAACAAAGGCGATGCGTTGAGGGGTTAAATTGCCAGTGGTAAAATCAGGTGAGTTAGTGATGAGGGCGACCCCTCTAAATGTCTATAATTCCCCAGTAATGTCTTTTGTCCTTTCCCCATAGGGGCCGGGGTGCGGTACCTGCCAAAGATGCGGCGCCGACCCGAGATCTGGAATGGTTCACCAAGAAAAGCCGGTAAGTAATATGGCTGAAAATTCGGCTTTCCTCTTGGGTTCCCTTGCTCACCTTCTGTCTCTTCTTCTCTCCCCTAGGTGCAGAGATGTGGCGACCGGTGCAGAGAGCTGGGATGGAGCTGGGCGGCGTCTCGGGAACAGGTGAGTGAAGCGCAGCGCTGCAGCGAGCAACGCTGTGCTTTTAAATGGAAGTCTTCCTTCAGGAATGCTGGCGTGAAGATTCCGGATGCTGGTAAGAAGGTTGAATAAGTTCTTGGTTTTCACCTTTCTCTTCTCTTATTCCCTTACAGGTGTTCCAGGTTCGAGGCGGGCGTGGCTGGAGTCCAGGTGCAGGAGCAGACACGGTGAGGGTTCAGCTGCTGGGATGCAGAACAACGCGAAGCACGTGTGGCTGGCCAGGCGTGGCTTAAATAGCTTTGGAAGAAGTTCCAGGTGAGTATTCTTCCACAGCCCCACCCAAGTAACAAAATAGTTCCTTCAGAAAAATAGTCCCTCCTAAGCCTCATTTGGCTTGGTTCTTCATGCAGCATGGTCTGCATCAGGTGAGTGTGCAGCATGGTCTGCTTCAGGTAAGTGCACCAAACACTTCCCCTTATGAGCCTGGCGCCTATGGCGCCAGGACTGATGCCCAACATGAGCCTGGCGCCAACGGCGCCAGGACAAAGTCCAAAGAGCCCCTATAAAGGGCCGCTGGGCTTTTACCCGGGGGCGTGATGCCTGCTCCCAGGGGTGCTGGGCCTGGCCTGGTGCTCCGGGGGTAGGCATCATGACAGCACTCCCCCCCAAGGCCCCTCCCAAGGTCGTTTCCCCAGGAGGTTTCGGTTTGTTCGGGAAATTCCGATGGAACATTTTTACTAGCCGAGGTGCATGTACGTGGTTGCTGGGTTCCCAAGATCTTTCCTGAGGCCCGTACCCCTTCCAATCAATTAGATAGAAAAGTTTTGATTTTGATATCTTAGAGTTCAAAATGTTCTTCACCTCGAATTCAGGCTCCCCATCTCTCTGGATTGGTTCTGGTGGCTTTATTAATCTGGTTCCTGGTTGCACTGGTTTCAAAAGCGACACATGAAAAATGGGGTGAATCCGCATGTTAGCTGGTAGATCTAGCTTGACTGCCACTGGGTTAATTATAGCTTTGATCGAGTAAGGGCCTAAATATCTTGGATTAAAAGTCTGAGGTCCCTGGAGCGATAAGTGTTTGGTAGCCAACCATACTTGATCCCCTATTTGGTATGGAGGCGCCTCCTTTCGATGCAGATCCGCATTCTTTTTGTATTTCCCTTTCGAATGTTGTAAGTGTGCAGTAGCATCCTTGAAGGCTTGAGTAATCGTAGAATGCAAATGGTCCACCGCGGGCATTTCGAGGCTCAAAGGTGAGTCCAAGTCTGAAGTACGAGGGTGATGTCCATATAGGGTATAAAAGGGGCTTTGACCAGTTCCAGAGTGTGTCGAGTTATTGTATGCATATTCAGCAACTCATAAAATATCCTTCCAATTACCCTCCGATTGGTGCAACATACATCGTAGATATTGTTCAAGGGTCTGGTTCGTTCTCTCCGTCTGACCATCGGTCTGTGGGTGGTGGCTGGTTGAGAGTCTTACGTCAATTTGTGCCAGTTGACAACACTTTTTCCAAAAATGAGAAATAAACTGGCTTCCCCGATCGGAGATTAGTATGGACGGGAATCCATGCAGACGGATGATATTTTCGAGGAATTCCTTGGCAAGAACAAAAGCTGAAGGTAATCCTTTCAACGGAATAAAATGGGCCATCTTGGAAAATAAATCCACCACAACCAGAATAGTATTGTATCCATTACACGAGGGCAGGTCCGTGATAAAATCTAGTGACAAGGTGTGCCAAGGTGCTAGTGGAATGTCTAAGGGTTGAAGAAGACTGGCGGGTTTTGTTTTTTGACCTTTGTTTTGGGTGCAAACTCCACAGGACACCACAAAAGATTTAATATCCTTTTGCCAGGACGGCCACCAGAATTGTCGTTTAATTTTTTCCTCTGTTTTGGCAATGCCAGGATGTCCTTCCATCAGAGTATCGTGATGACGGGAAATAACCAGTTCTTGCAATTTCTTTTCTGGCAAAAATAAACGTCATTGGAAGTAAGGTAAGCCATCGTTGATTGAAAAGGCAGACCCCTTTTGATCCAATCCTGCAAGGCTGAAGAGTCCAGGAATAGTTTTACCCGTGCTTGAATGTCTTCAAGGGTTTGTAAAGTGGTTATCCCCAAGATTCTTTGTTCGGGAATTATCGGCACAGGTTCTGAGTTTGTGTCCATTTCTCCCATTCCAATTCGAGATAGCGCGTCCGCTTTGCCATTCTTACAGCCGGGACGGTAGGTGATTACAAAATCGAACTCAGCAAAGAATAAAGCCCATCGGAGCTGTCGTGAAGACTGAGCCTTGGCAGTTTTTAAATATTGTAAATTTCGGTGATCAGTGATCACGGTGATGGTATGCCTGGCGCCCAGAAGATAATGCCGCCTAGCCTTAAAGGCGGACTTAATGGCTAATAATTCCTTATCGGTGATTGCATAATTTATCTCCGGCGGCGAGAACTTTCTGGACCAAAATGCTACGGGGTGCAGTTGGTTGGCTTCGGGGTCTCTCTGCGACAGGACAGCTCCCATGGCTAAGCTGGATGCGTCGGTTTCGACTATATATGGGAGATCAGGACGCGGGTGTTTCAAAATAGGTACGGACGTAAATTTAGCTTTTAATTCCTGAAAGGCCTGTTCAGCTTCCTCGGTCCATTCAAAACGTTCATTCTTCCGCAAGAGTGCAGTGATGGGTTGCACCACCCGTGAAAATTCCGGGATAAACCTGCAATAAAAATTGGCAAAACCAAGCATGCTTTGGACACCTTTCACCGAACTAGGTGATGGCCATTTGAGGATGGCATCCACTTTCCGTGAGTCCATTCGGACCCCTTTAGGTGTCAGGATGAATCCAAGAAACTCAACCTCGGTGGTATGGAAAACGCATTTTTCCAGCTTTGCAAACAGTTTGTGCTGGCGCAATTTCTCAAAGACGGCCCTGACATGTTTTCTGTGATCAGATTCCGAAGAGGAGTACACCAGAATGTCATCGATATACACGACAACACAGACATCGATGAGTTCCCGAAGGACATCGTTCATGAAGAATTGGAAGGCAGCAGGCGCGTTGCACAACCCGAAAGGCATCACCTGGTATTTGAATAGTCCATATTTTGTACGGAATGCTGTTTTCCATTCGTCGCCTTCTTTTACTTGTACCAGATGATAAGCCCCCCGGAGATCTAACTTGGTGTACATGCAAGCGTCCTTCACCTGGTCAAGGAGTTCAGGGATCAAAGGCAGAGGGTAACGATTTTTAACAGTTATCTCGTTCAATGCGCGGTAATCGATACAAGTTCTAAGGTCGCCTTCCTTTTTTGGCACGAAGAACAAAGCCGAGGATGCCGGAGACTTTGATGGGCGAATGAAACCATTGGCTAGGTATTGATCTAAATATTGTCTCAAATGCAGATTCTCTTGCTCAGTAAGGGCATAAATCCTGCTACAAGGGGGTTGGGCACCGGGCACCAGATTGATTTGGCAATCGTACGATCTGTGAGGAGGTAACGTGTTTGCCTGTTCCTTTTGGAAGACGTCCTGAAAGTCTTGGTATTCCGGAGGTAGTTGCATGGAGACAGAGGTTACTGATGCTAGACTGATCTTCAGATTTTCTGGGTAGCAGGTTCGTGCACACTCCGGAAAGATT
The DNA here is from genome assembly GCF_040938575.1 of Ambystoma mexicanum. Classification (NCBI taxonomy): domain Eukaryota; kingdom Metazoa; phylum Chordata; class Amphibia; order Caudata; family Ambystomatidae; genus Ambystoma; species Ambystoma mexicanum. Next base: position 90,588,982 of record NC_090931.1, read on the forward strand.
ATTCTCTTCGCTCGCCAATCAATTCGAGGATTATGTGTCTCTAACCAAGGGATTCCGAGAATAACCTGAAACTGTGGAGCCTTGATTACATCAAACACAACTGCCTCCCGATGGCCGTCCGGACCTACAAGTGTCACCTCAGCTGTGGAATGTGCTACCGGTCCCGAGGCAATTTCGGTTCCATCAACTGTGGTGATGACATCTTTGCTGGTTTTAGGACGCAGGGGAAGGTTAATCCTGGAGACCAATTCACGATCCACGTAGTTTCCTATAGCCCCACTGTCGATGTATGCCTTTATTGCATGCAACCGCTTAGGCTGTTCCGGATCTACGAGGACCATTGGCACAGTGAAATGCGAGGATTTGAGAGTTTGTTTTCAAGCTCGGCAAGCGGACCCCTACGCTTGTCGGGCGGGGTCGTTTCCCGATACAGAGGTTTCATGGATTTTATCAGCGGCTCCTACCACCTTCCTGGGCGGCCTTGCCGGGCAATCTCGTAGAAAGTGTCCAGAGGATCCACAATAAAGACATAAGTGCATCTGCCGTCTTCTTTCACGTTCCTTTTGCGTTAAAGGTCCTTTAACTCCTCCGATTTGCATTGGCTCAGAGGCTTCAGCCCCCTTGAGGTTAGCGTGGGTCTTGACTAACACCCGGGTCTCAAACTTGGACCGATCTGCTTTTCTGTTTTGCACTCTGTGATCCAATTGGACCACTAAGTCTATATATTCTGAGCATTCTTGGGGCGGATTTACAACTTGGGCCAGGACATCTTTAAGTTCTCCGCGTAGACCTCGATAAAATAACGTGATTCTTTTATCCTCTGGCCACCCAGTTTCCACAATTAGTCTATTAAAGGTTGCAATGTAGGAAAGGAGGTCTTGATTGCCCTGTCGCAGAGATAGAAGTTTGTCATCTAGAGCCTGCGCCTGGGAGTGACGAGCAAATAACCTTTCCATGCTTGCTTGAAATCCTTGAAAATCACGACGAATCGGGTCATCTTGAGTTACCAGTGGAACTGACCAATCGGCAGCACTGCCGCTGAGATATGACAATACAAAGGCTACCTTGGTCTGGTCATTAGGGAAGGCCCCAGGTCTGCACAGGAAACGCAAACGACACTGATTCATGAATACGGCGAATCGTTTGGGGTCCCCAGCAAAGCGTTTGGGTGGGGCCAGCGGCATGTTTCCAGGTAGATTAATCTGCACCGGGTTACTGGAAAGCACAGGAGTGGGGTTCCCTCTGGAACCGGGTAAAGGAGTTTGTCCAGCTTGACCTTGCAAAAGCTGTCTAGCCAGGTCATCAGCTCTTTCCTTTGTTATAATCACTTCCCTCCTGAGAGCATTAGTCTCTTGACGAGCGGCGTGTACTTTGGCCCGTAATTCCCCCAGTAGTTGGGCCAACTGGTCAGTCTCGGAAGTTTCCACAGCGCCTGGGTGGGAATTTGTAGGAAGGCTTCCCGTTCTGTAACGCTCACCTGGCTCCCACGAAGGCGCTGCTCTGGTCTGGGTTGCTGTGGCCTCTTCAAGCGTGATGCGCAGAATTCGGACCACCGATTGAACAGGACCCCCAAATCTTGCTTGTCTGGCCCGTAGGAATATCCTTCTGCAGATGAGAAAGGGGAATAACTGTCTGCTGAATTGTGTGCTTGCTCCCCCCTTTCCCCCTTCGTTCTTCTCTGATTCCTCCAAAACCCCCGGTTTAGGCTCACCTTATGGTTTGGAAGGATGAACTCTCCATCCTGCTTCTGGTGCAGGGGCGCGCGTTCGTCCAGTTACTTCACTGGATTTCAGAATGGCGCTGGCACATCCACTTGACTTTTCTGAGCGATACACCGTAAGTATGAAGATGAAAAAGTTCAAGTGTGAGCCTCCTTTTATGTTGTCTTTTCTGTTCTTTATTTCAGGTGCAGAACAAAGGCGATGTGTTGAGGGGTTAAACTGCCGGTGGTAAAATCAGGTGAGTTAGTGATGAGGGCGACCCCTCTAAATGTCTATAATTCCCCAGTAATGTCTTTTGTCCTTTCCCCATAGGAGCCGGGTTGCGGTACCTGCCAAAGATGCGCGCCGACCCGAGATGTGGAATGGTTCACCAAGAAAAGCCGGTAAGTAATATGGCTGAAAATTCGGCTTGCCTCTTGTGTTCCCTTGCTCACCTTTTGTCTCTTCTTCTCTCCCCTAGGTGCAGAGATGTGGCGACCGGACAGAGAGCCGCAATGGAGCCGGGTGGCGTCTCGGGAACAGGTGAGTGAAGCGCGGCGCTGCAGCGAGCAACGCGGTGCTTTTAAATGGAAGTCTTCCTTCAGGAATGCTGGCGTGAAGATTCCGGATGCAGGTAAGAAGGTTGAATAAGTTCTTGGTTTTGACCTTTCTCTTCTCTTATTCCCTTACAGGTGTTCCAGGTTCGAGGCGGGCGTGGCTGGAGTCAGGTGCAGGAGCAGACACGGTGAGCGTTCAGCTGCTGGGATGCAGAACAACGCGAAGCACGTGTGGCTGGCCGGGCGTGGCTTAAATAGCTTTGGAAGAAGTTCCAGGTGAGTATTATTCCACAGCCTCACCCAAGTAACAAAATAGTTCCTTCAGAAAAATAGTCCCTCCTAAGCCTCATTTGGCTTGGTTCTTCATGCAGCATGGTCTGCATCAGGTGAGTTTGCAGCATGGTCTGCTTCAGGTAAGTGCACCAAACACTTCCCCTTATGAGCCTGGCGCCTATGGCGCCAGGACTGATGCCCAACATGAGCCTGGCGCCAACGGCGCCAGGACAGAGTCCAAAGAGCCCCTATAAAGGGCCGCTGGGCTTTTACCCGGGGGCGTGATGCCTGCTCCCGGGGGTGCTGGGCCTGGCCTGGTGTTCCGGGGGTAGGCATCATGACAGAGAATTAAACCAATCAATAGCAATCTACTATTACAGAACATGGCACATGGATATGGAAATCCATGGGATAGATCACACATGTTTGGACCGCCTGTGCAGACGCACACAAATGTTTTTTGTGCATCTGCACAGGAGGTCCTTCCAATCTTCTTGATCACTAAATCAAGGAACCTGCACATCTTGTACTTTGGCCCTTTTTGCAAGAGAGGCCACTTTTGGCAACAGGACCACATACACTACTCTATATTTCAGACAAATCAGTAACCTTGAAAACAAGGTTGGTGGCCACTGTCCAGTGTTTTCCAGAGAGTAAGGATAGCTCAGGGGTAGCGTGTTTGTCTTGGAAACAAGACAAGCCCATGCAGCACAGGTTCAAAACCCAATCCCATGCTTAGAAACCACTTGCTGGTATTAAGCACATTATAAATGAACAATAAAATGAAAAACAGATCATACATGTGTCATCAGGCATTGATAACCTGCATCACCTTGGTAGGACTGCACTAGTCCTTCCTAGTGATACAGGTACATTTAATTGTTTTGCACAAGCTCTGGATTCATCAGATCTATATGAATAATATTTATGTAATGGTTCTAGAATATTCCATGTTGTTAATTAGTCACATGACTACACAGGTTTTGATCATTTCCTTTGAATGCAATAAGCTGATTCTGGTAATAAATGCATGATGACGACACAGGCATGCTGTGGATTGGATGCCAATCAGAAGGTTTGGAATGGGGACTTTATATACATTACAAGCCCACTGTCCGAGCAGCCTGAATGTTGTCGTTCATGCGCCCATCACATACTTTCTTTTGGTGGCCCCTAAGCAAATGGCTTTACACACCTTAGGATGCAAATAACCAGCACATGTGTGCCAAAACTCTTTTGAAACATACACATATAAACAAACCTTAAATGAGAAATCCCTGAAGCCACTCTGATATCATGGTCATCAACTGGAACAGGAAATAGTCCATGACTTCTGGGATTGGAGAGGTGATCTTTGTTTTTGTTTTTTTTGCGCGAGCCCTTAGCACCCACATGTTGTTTTTCCTAGATGCCAAATGGCGATAGAACCCTGATTGACCCTGTTGGTAACTGAGCTGCCACCCCCGCTAGCATCAGGGTTGCCCCACAAGGTTATAGCGTCTTATTTTCCACTGCATTCCGAGCATTATGAATGGGGAAGAGGGGGTGAATGATGACTTCCTTATCATCTGATTAAGGACACATACTTTTTTAAATTTATTTATTTGGCATTTGTAAAGCGCGCCTAACCCGTAGGTTCTGGGCGCTGGACAGACAGACAGAAAGTAAACATAGTGGAAGCATAATGCATTTATACATAGATTACAATATTTACAGGAAGTGCAGCCAGCACGTTGTTTAAGTGTGCAGCGGAGTTCCAAGAGAGTGAGAGTACATTAGGAATAGATATGACGTGTAATGCCCTGATTACAAGGCTTGATTTATTGTTCAACACTCTTCAGGATATCATTTTAGGGCGGCGCCTTAGTTATTTTAAAATGTGACCATGGGAGAAGACGGTGGGCTTTAGGTGAACTAGGCGCCTTTCTCCAGCAGTAAATCACCTTAATGAATTAAGCACTGGGACGAGGAGGAGTATGACCCAGTGTGATGAAGATTACTGATAAGTAGTCATGCTTTTCAGTATATGCAGAGACATCAAGATTCCTTGTAATACTGTAGCAAAGAACCAATACAAAAAGCAAAACCGAAACCAGCCCCAGGGGCAGCGGGGGTGTCACAAAGAAATGATGTATGGTTAGAATTGGCTTCATGAGACAAGAGAGATTATTCCATTAAAATATGCAATACAAAAGAGAAGCTTCAAGGCACTTGAGCCATCATTGTGAAATCTTGTATAACACTTTCGCTCTCGTTATATAATGGGTGATGGGTTAAAGGTGGGAGTACGAGTAATGTGCATTTAACCATTTAATGTTCCATACATGCCAACATTCTGTGACCAAAAATCTGTAGGAATCTTAAAGTTTCATAAATATTGAAAAAATCGGTATTTGTTGCCACTAAATCGGTAGGCGGTAGGACTACTTAAAAAGCGGCATCCTACCGCCTGAATCGGTAGGGTTGGCAAGTATGCAGCAGGTGCCGGAGAGAGGGGTGCTGCATTGTGCAGCTATGCTGAAGAAATAGCATATTGCACTTGCAGGCGGGTGGAAGTGGCGAGACTCGTGCTGGGCGGGGCTGAAACATGCGGTTTCCCCCCGGCTCCTGGCGCAAGCTCACCCCTGCCAGAACTCATTAGGAGGAGTGGCTCTCCATTGCTTCAGCGGCTCACCCCAGCATGTAGATGACTGGCACTGGGGAGCTGAGGTACAGTGAACCATGTGGCTGTTGATATCCAGAAGTGCTGGAGCGGATCTCACGGGCGCCTCTGACAGTCTGGGGAGGTTGCACTGGCCTGCTAACTGCTGCCAGTAAGAACACACCATTATAAAAGCAGCAGCTTGGACACATCCCCACTGAAGAACGTTCCTCGGATTCTGTGTACTTGTGCACCCTGCAACCATGGCTGAATAAACTGCTAAATCCAGGGCAAAAAAAAATAATAATCATGTTTGACGTCACATCAAGAGTCACATATAAGAATGTCCCCAACTGGCATTGAGATCTCGTATGTCTTTCACAGGAAGAAGAATCTCCAGTACGACGATATTTCTGCCAAGAGTAACGACAACTTTGAAAAACCCTTCCTGTGGCTTGCAAGAAAGCTAATTGGTGATCCCAACTTGGAGTTTGTAGCAATGCCTGCTCTCGCACCCGCTGAAGTTGTTATGGACCCAGCATTGGAAGCACAGTATGAAAAAGACTTACAGATTGCCCAGACCACTGCACTGCCAGATGAAGACGACGATCTGTGAGGGAGTGCGGCTGGAGCCCAGCATCAGAAGGCAACTGTCCTGTGATGTCGATGGTGCAGCGTGTTTGCCACTTTATTATCCAGCTGAGCAGAACATGTGCTTAATCTTTGGGATGCTGAAGGAGATGAATGGGCTTCGGAGTGAATGTGGCAGTAAAATTAATTCCTTCATATTTTGGACTTGCGTATTTAGCTGTTTTGGACTGCAATTACTTTACCCCTCAAGTTTCAAATCTAGTTTAAAGACTGCTACAGTCACATCACTTCAGTGGTGAACCCTGTTTGTTACTGTCATTCCTGTTCCTTTTTTTCGTTTAGACCATAATAAAGTTGTATTTCAAATACCTAAGCAAGTGAACTTGTATACACTGTAAGTACTTCTTTTAAGGATGCAGTTCCTGTGCAACCACCAATACTGTTTGTTTTAATTGATTAACAACAATTCTGTTTGTTTTAATTGATTTTCTGGTTCTGTGGCACTGTAAAGACACTAGTCCATTACCCTGTGTATAGAACATGCTACTTGAAAGGACTTGTTGCTCTGCTGGTTAGTGTGAAAGTGACTCCATGTTGGCCGGTTAAACCATGCTGAAATGTTGCTCTTGTCTGCAGCTGCAGATGTTAACTATTTGACAAGTCATTACTACTCCTGTCTGTCTTTTGGACCTCCGGTAGGAAAAGGGGCACCTCGAGATACTATATAGCAGTCTAAAACATTACTGTTGGTGCTATCCAAGCTGGTTCAACCGCTGGCTTTGTTATCTTTGGAACATAGCATACAAGTTGCAGCTGGTTCATACGTGTCCGAACGGATGCCACTTTTACACGCCAATTCTAACTTTTCATTTTGATTGGTTTGGCAAAATGATAATTTGGGTGCTTTCAGCTGTAATCCGGGGTGTATACAGAGATGGAATATTAATCAAAATAGATTGCATTGTGAATGGTTTGTAATATGGGAATTAAAATGTTGGAGAGCTTGGACTCACACGGACCCAATGTCCACATATTGGCTAATAAAATATTTAAAACCCCAGATTGCTCCAATTGCTTGACCTAAAGTTTTGCTTAAGTTTGATACAGTGCCCACCCTCAGAGTCTGTTTGAGTGCAAAACCATTCCCACCCTCAGAATTCACATCATGTGCAGGATACTAGATGCACTCTTGACTCCTACGGATAAGGGTGGTGGCTCAGGGGAAGGTGGCAGAGGGCAGAGCTCAGAGACGAGGCATGGTAGCTGAAAGGCAGATAGGTGGGAGCCGGGGTCTGGCTGTTGGTTGGTGCTAGAGTCTGTGGGGAGCGCTGGGGGGTTCAGGATGCATGAGGGAACAGCCAGGTGATCCATACTGAGATGGAGAGACAGGGGAAGTGAGTTCCAGAAAGTGGGTACAAGGACGCAGAAGCAGGCTCCTCCTAGTCTGGAGAACTTCAAGTGGGGGGACAACCAGGAGGTGTGTTGAACCTGATCTGAGTATTCGGGTGGGGCGGGAGCATGTGAGTTTGTTTTGGAGGAAAGCAGGGTCTTTCTTAAGGATGGCACACATGGCTTTGAAGGAGGCCTGTCGGCTGACGGGCAGCCAGTGAAGTACCCTGAGTGTGGGGCAGATGTATTCTCTAGGGGGGAAGTCATGCTGCAGAGTTTTGGATATGTTGGAGCTTTCTGAGTTGAAAAGCAGGCCCCCTAGATAGAGGGAATTGGAGTAGTCTAGGTGCCAGAGGATGATGGCCATGATTGCAGATACTTTATAGGGGTAGAAGAGCTATGGAAAGATCTGCTTGAGAATGCAAAGGTCGACGGTGCATGATCTGGAGACAGCATAGAGGTGGTGCGAGATGTGGCGCGAGAGGGTCAAGTACGAGCTAAAAGTGCATTCTAGGTTTTTGACAGAGGGCGATGTAGTGGCAGGGGTCCCATGGAAGGCGGCCATGAGGTAGGTTGGGGAAACAGAGCTGTTTGGCCACAGATTAGGATTTCAAGTTTCCCAGGATCGAGAAGGAGGTGGTTGTTCATCATCCAGCGGTCTACGTCTGAGAGGCAAGATGCAAGATCTGGGAGGGGTGAAGACGGGGAGTTGGGGATCTTGAAGGTGATTTGAGTGTCATCGGCATAGTTGTAACAGGGGAGATTGTGGGTGCGGATGAGCACAGGAGGGACACAATGTAGAGGTTGAAGGGGAAAGGGAGGCTCCCTGAGGGACTCTGTGGGGGACTGGGTGGGGGCAGAGGCGAAAGGAGGGAGGAAAATAATTTGGGAGCAGCCATAGAGGAAAGAGGAGATGCATCTAAGGGCAGTGTTAAAGAGTCTGTTTGTGTGAATGGAGTGGTTGATCCTGCCGAAAGCTGCTGAGATCTGTGTACTGCATTCCACAATCCCTAGGCACAGGTGGTCATAGTAGGCACTGCATGTGAAGGGCAACCAGTAACCATCCAGATGTTTTGGTCTACAACCCCCATGATCCTTCACCTATGACACTGCTGGTTAGGGCTGATGGGAATTGGTGGCCAAAACACCTAGTGGGTCCAATGGGCTAGCCTTTTACATACATTTTCCTCTCACAGAGAAACCAATATAGGTTCTCCTGTCCCCCCGCTGAGAGGATGAGTGGAAAGGCCCAGTGACTGTTGGAACTCAAATGAATGCACGGGGATAGATATCAGGAGTAGTATGAATCCTCAAATGCATAACACCTGGATTGGCCTTTGGTCTGATTTCCGAGCAATACCTCAGCAAGAATCACTGTGAGGAAAGATGAAGCCCCAAGATTCACTGAACCTTTGCTGCAGGATGAGCGAGCACATGGAGTCTCAATTGGGTGCCATAAGGTCCTTCAATCCTCACCAGAGGAGGGGCTTCAGATGTACAGGACATAGCTGAGGCAATGCTAGTTCCTTGGTTTTGCAACAGGACTAGTTGTCAGAAGAAGGACCAAAGGCTCCCTACTAGCATACTTGCCAACCCTACCGATTTTTGTAAAAAAAAAAATTTTTTTTTTTTTTTTACAAAAATCGGTATTTGTTGCCACTAAATCGGTAGGCGGTAGGACTGCTTAAAAAGCGGTATCCTACCGCCTAAATCGGTAGGGTTAGCAAGTATGATGTTCCAGGCCAATGTTCAAGCAATAATGAGATGTAGGAAGGGAACGGAAACGAGCGAACGGGGAGAGGGGGTCATTTTTCAAAAAATGCTAATTGCATTCCTGTAGAGATATCGCGAGAGCCGCAACTCTCGCGAGATCTCGGCCGCGGCCACTAGGGCCGCCCCCGCGCGCTCGGCGCGCATTACGGGAGCATCAGAGGACGCGGGAAGACGTCCTCTCCCAGCTCCTCGGAGAATAAGGCCCCAGGCCTAAAGGAAGACATTACAGCCTCCAGCTGCAACCCCTTACTTTAGAGGCAAGCTGCCCAAGGGGATTTATCACCCGCTCATCAATATATGTTGAATGATGTCGTATGCAGAATAAAGGACATCACTGTTATCAAGACGCCTCCTGTCATCCTTACAACTATTATACTACATAAATTGGCGACGAGGATCACCACTACAACCCACGTGAACCATGCAAGGCGCGACACCACCTCCGCCCTTCCTACAAACTCCAGGTAAACCTGCCATCCCGTGGCCGCAATGGCAACCGTTATTTACAACATACGTAGAGGCAGTGGGCGGTGCAGGATTCTCGGCGGCACGGCGCAGGGCATTGTTACTTAACGCCCTAGGGGTAGAAGGACAGAGGGTGTTTGAAAGTCTCACACCGGGCCAGGTGGTTGGTGACAACGATGACGTATTCAAGGAAGCGGTAAGAAGAATCGTAAAAAGGTTTGCCAGTAAAGAGAACACGGTTCTGCACAGAATACATTTCTATAGCCGCAGACAGGAAGCCTCAGAACCCGTTGACGACTACGTCACAAAGCTACGCAAATTGGTAGCGCTGTGCAACTTTGGCAACAATGCCGAGAGCCTCATCTGCGACATGCTGGTAGTTCACACCAACAGCAGGAAAGTGCAAGATAAATTCATTATGGAGAACGAACTGCTGTTAGAGAAAGCAATGGAGATTGTCAGAGCAGTCGAAGAAACAGCTGGGAGACGAAAAGAACTCACGGGAAGCCATAGCTCCACTGAAATACAAGCAGTGGCGTTTTGCCCGGAGAAAGAGAGACAAGTATCGAACACGAAAGAAGAAAAAGGGAGCACGACAGAACCACTGAAATGCCACAGGTGTACAAGCACGAAACATTTGGCGTTTGACAGGGAGTGCCCAGCCAGAGATAAGGAGTGCTCTATCTGCAAACGCATTGGCCATTTCTCGATTGTGTGTCGGTGGAGAAACAAGAAAGTCACAAACGTCAACATGAGTCGCAACACGGAAAGAGAGTCGTCCTCGGAAGATGAAGGGAGACCCACCGTCATCATGGTGGACAGCACACGGGCCAGGAAAAACCCCATTGCATAATCAAAATCGACGGGATGGAAACAAAAGTCATGGCGGGCTCAGGTTCTGACCTCACCATAATCCCCCTACGCACATACAAAGAAATGTTGGGGATGGAAAAGGTTTGAGTGCTCACCACACGGCACAAACCCACGGTTTTTGGAGGTGCGTCAGTTGACCTACTGGGCTATATCAATGGGAAGGTGGAGTTTAAAGGAAGGGAAACCACCACCAGAGTATATTTCAGCCAAGAGGGCCCAGCAGTATTAGGATGGGACGACCAAGATAAATTGAAAATCAAACTGGATCCCAGCACGGAAGATCAAGTACTCTCTGTCTGCGGGAGGAGCATACCAATAGTCAAAAGTGATTATCCCAAACTCTTCTCGGAGAAGCCGGGGCACATCAAAGGCTTTGTCCACAAAATAATGCTTAAAAGGAATGCGGTCCCAGTCAAACATCGCGTGAGGCCAGTACTAGCAACCGCGAGAGACACACTCAGGAGTCAATTGGACAAAATGAGGATGGATGGCGTCATTGAAGAAGTTGAAGCTTCAGAGTGGCTGAGCCCAGTCGTGCTCATAAAGAAACCCAACTCACAAGAGCTAAGGGTTTGCATTGACCTTCGCAGTGTAAACTTGGAAGTCATTACGGACAGATACCCGCTACCGAGCATAAATGAACTGATTCTTATGATGAAAGAAGCCAAAATATTCTCAAAACTGGATATGAGAAACGCGCACCACCAAATACAATTGCACAAGGAATCCAAACCCCTCACAGCATTCATCACTCCGTTTGGCACCTATCAGTTCACCAAGATGCCATTCGGCTTATCTTCGGCTGCATCGGCTTTTCAACGAATGATGGATGTCCTACTACGGAAGGTCAAAAATGTGGCATATTTTCAGGATGACATCCTTGTCTATGCAAGGGACGAACAGACACACGATGCCACATTGAGAACTGTCCTAACCAAGCTGCAAGAAGCAGGGGTGAGGTTACGCCACGAGAAATGCGTATTCAAGGCGAAAAAAGTTGAGTACTTAGGGTACAAAATATCCGAGCAAGTGATAAGTCCCAAACAAAATTTAATGCAGGCCATAATTAAGGCACCGGAACCCACCAGCAAAGAAGAAGTAAGGTCATTCCTCGGACTGGCGGAGTACTACGCAAAGTTTATCCCTAAATTCTCGGAAACCTCAGCACCCCTCCACGAACTCCTCAAAAAGGGGTCAGAGTACTCATGGCAAGAACCCCAAAAGAAAGCGGTAGAAAGCATAAAACGCCACATAATGGAAGCGCTGTGTCTTCAACCATTTAACCCCGAGTGGGGTACTGTCATCACCACAGACGCCAGTGCGTACGGATTAGGAGCTGTCCTAACGCAGAAGAAAGGTGACACGGAACATGTGGTAGCCTTTGCCTCGAAAGCCTTATCCTCGGCCGAACAGAATTACTCCACCATAGAAAAGGAAATGTTAGCGTGTGCCTGGGCGGTAGAACATTTCAGAACATACGTGTGGGGCACAAAATTTAGGTTGGTAACCGACCATAAACCCCTCATCCACATGCTCAGCCCAGGAGGCACCAAAGCGTCAACACCCAGGTTGGCACGCATAGCAGCCAAACTGCAGGAGTGCACATTTGAAGTACAGCACATCTCAGGATGGAAGAATTCGCAGGCAGACTGCATGTCAATATTACCTGAGGATAAAGACAAGGCCACCATGTTTTTGCAAGAGGAATGCATCGTGGCATCCATCACAGATCTCAAAGCACCGGACTACTTGGAACTCAGTGAGAATCATTGGTTGGAAGAAGACGGAAAGGACCCAACCATGGCGAGAATACGAGAGTGGATCAGGGAAGGGTGGCCGAATGAAAAAGCAATGCCAGAAGGCATGAGGCCTTATTGGAAGGTGGCAGATGAGATATCAGAAACAGATGGAATAATATTGAAAACGGACCAGATAATCCCACCCGTAGGTATGAGAAGGACTATTCTCTGCAGAGCCCACGCGGGCCACCTAGGGAACACTATGACCCGTCGCAGAGTGAGAGAGGCCTACTGGTGGCCGTCCATGGATCAAGAGATTCGCACCATGATAGAGAGATGTCATGAATGCCTCAACAGCGACAAGCGCTTAAAGGTCAGACAGGCGCCTCTGATTCCCACAGAAGTACCAGAAGCGGTGTGGTCAAAAGTAGGTATAGACTTTATAGGACCCTTGGAGGCGATGGCGCCCGAACATCGCTATGGCATAGTACTAGTGGACTACTTATCAAAGTGGGTTGAGGCTGAGTTTGAAACATCACCACAGCGACAGTAATTGAAGTCCTCACTGAAATTTTTCAAAGGGAAGGACTCCCCAACGAAGTGGTAACGGACAATGGGGTACAACTAGTTTCAAGGGATATGGAACAATTCCTGAGGAAGCACCACATACACCAGAAGAAAGCAGCGTTGTATCATCCTCAAGCCAATGGACTGGTAGAGCGAGCCACCAGGTTTATAAAAGGTGCAATCCAGTTAGCAACCGCTTCCGGAATGGACCCGCTCAAGACAACCAAAGAGGACATAGCGGCCCACAGACTTACTCCCAACGGGATCACTCAAATATCCCGTTTCGAATGTTAAGAGGGAGAAGAGCAGCTTCGACGCTTATACCACCATGGCTGACCAAAGTAAGAGAAGATGAAGAAGTAGACATGTCAGAGATGGTGTGGAGAATTGAAAACAGCAAAACACGCATGAAAACGTGGAGTGACAGAAGAAGAAGAACCAAACAAGCGTCAGACGTTAAAGAGGGAGATTGGATCAAAGTACGACTACCGACAAAGGATCAAATCACGGGCTCTCGATACAGCAGACCAATAAAAGTGATCCACAGAGTAACCAACCACGTCCGCACCGAAGACGGGCGCACTTGGAACCTGGAAAGAGTGGCCCTGTTCCAGAAGAGACAAGAGAGAGCAAGGACCCCGGAGTGATCAGAAGCGGAAGGAGGAATGGACTGCGAGAGAGAAGAAGAACGTGAGCCGGAGAATGATGACGGAGAAAGGGAGGAAACAGAGATGGAACCGGATACACCTACAGCAGAACGAGAACTGGAACACCAGGATGCCCACAGCGAGAAAGGTGACCGGCCAAGAAGAGAACACAGAAGACCGGTGAGATACAATGACTATGTATTGCAATGAACTGCCTTTGCATTATCAGGGGGAGGTGTGTAGAGATATCGCGAGAGCCACAACTCTCGCAAGATCTCGGCCGCGGCCACTAGGGCTGCCCCCGCGCGCTTGGCGCACATTACGGGAGCAGCAGAGGACGCGGGAAGACGTCCTCTCCCAGCTCCTCCGAGAATTAGGCCCCAGGCCTAAAGGAAGACATTACAGCCTCCCAGCTGCAACCCCTTACTTTAGAGGCAAGCTGCCCAAGGGGATTTACCACCCGCTCATCAATATATGTTGAATGATGTCGTATGCTGAATAAAGGACATCACTGTTATCAAGACGCCTCCTGTCATCCTTACAACTATTATACTACAATTCCATCGACCACCAACACTTGCACGAATGAGGTGCTGGTCTCAAGCGTGCAACTTTCAACATTCCCAAAATGGAGTGCAATTGTGAAGAGTAAATGTCGGCGAAATCATCTTTACGCTTCACTTTGACTTTCTGCTGTGTGAGAGATAAAACGCTACCTGTACAATAGGCTTTGCAGGGGCTGCTTTCTAATGGATTCCAATGGAATATTAGCAGGTGATAAACCAAACCATATTTCAGTGGAATCCTTTGGTTTTACGCCAGCATGAGAATCTCATGCAGGAGTAAAAGTAAGAAGTGCTCTCCCAAGACGGAGGCGGAAAGCAAAACAGAGACGCAAACTCCACTTTGCCACCCTCTTTACACCTTTGAAAGTCCCAAAAATGAGCTGCAGCAGAGAATGGTAGCAGGCCCAATACAAGGCAAGTGCAAATGTTGCTGGTCCCCTGCAAGCGATTTATAATTTTAAAATGACCCTGTCTATTTGCTTAGCGACCATGATTGTTCATTTCACTTTGAAAACAGTAGGACTTATTAAATATATTTAAATTCATAAAAATGATGCAGCAATTCTCTTATTGCAGGGAAAGATGGCCCGAGAAGCAAACTTTGCTGCAAAGTAAGATGAAGCAAGTACTCAAATTCAACATCACCAAAAGTAACCCAGTCTGTCCAGTCGTCCTGGCCCCGGTGGACTGCCTGCTTCTGACGCACAGCATAGAGCTCCTTACCTTGAGCAAAGGATATTTCTGCAGGGCCCTGAAAAATGTCTTATCGCTCTTAAAAATTGGGGGGCAACTAATAATGGTTGTTGACATGGAAACAACATTTTACATGGATGGCAATATCAAATTTCCCCATTTGTCGGTTGTTGAGCCCTTTCTAAATGGATCTCTTATTGATATGGGTTGTTGTATTGAAGAACTACACGTGCTTCCACGGAAAGCAACACATGTATTCGATGTATGTGATTACACTGCTTTAATAGTTATACATGCACGCAAAGAAACTGAGTGTTAGTCATGTGAAAAGAGAACCTCTGTGAGGGAGAACTCTGAGTCCCAGGTCATAGGTCAGATTTCTTCCTTCTTCACTCTTACCCTTCAGCATATTTAAAAAATGTTTCAACAATAGATTATATTCTAAAGTAAGCTATGCATACACCACTGGATGACAAAAATAATTAAATCAATCGTGAGTAAGCCCAGAGTGCTGAATTAATTATCTTCCAACCTTCTATCTTAGAACCTACATTCCATATCATATCTTCCTGCTAAGCACAATCAGAAATGTTCCTCTTTTTATCCCACAAACAACAGGCTCTTCTAGTCATGTGTAACCTCATTCAACCACATTCCAAACAGCTCATGTCCTTCAGGTGTTCAGAGTTAGACAGCTGCAAACTATCAATACTGCAGTATCACCATCCCCATTAGTACTTGTGTAAGTAACCTCTAAAGATGAATGGCTGTAGTGTGCATGACTCAAACATGACTGCTGCTGTTCCAGATCTGCAGACCTTTTATAGGTATCACTATTGCCTTCCAACTTCCCATCGACCGCAGTCTGATGAGTCTGTGACACTTAAGCATGCACCACCCTTAGCCCCACCCACTGGAAGTTTCTTCGTCTCTTCATTCTGCTGTACCCTCCTCTTGCATTACACTCTGAGGTTTACCCGCTAGGCCTGTGCTACACAAATCCTCATGCACACATACCTGCAATGCACTATTGCTTTCCCTATGATAAAAACCTTGATGGGACACATATAAGACATCTCAGAAATATGCAAGGTTGCCTCGGGCTGATCCTGCCCCAGCCCTTATAGACGTTATGAACCCTCCCTCTAGTAATTTCACCAACTGCAGTGGTTCCCATGTAAACTGCCCATCCCTGGGTATTATTATAAATCTCGAATGTGCAAATGTAACAGTCCACAGAAGGATGACTGTCACATACTGAATGCTTGAAATGAGACTGCTCCTGCTGGCCACTGCAGCCGTTTAGAATGACATGTATGTCACCAATTCCCCCCACGCCCCCCCCCCGACTCTATGTGAGTGTCATTAGGAAGATGAATGCCCGTATCAGCCATGCTTGACCTGGGCCTTACTATACCTCAGCCACGTTTAGGGATATATACACGTCATTAACTGTCACTATGCTTGGCATGTGACAGCCCATGCCCAGTGCTGCAGGCATGTAAGGAACATCTGCAGGGTGATTGGCCGGATACTGCCTACCTGGCCACCCCAGTCCTAATGGCCTTTCCTGTCACTGATGAAATGCTAACAATATCATTGCAACTCATGCAAGCGTCCGTAGAAGCATTACCACCCACTCAAAGGTGCCTATTTCTTAGTCTCCAGCAGCCTCAAAGCCTGCCTTTCTCTAGATTATTACATGCCTACCAACTGCACTTTGCACATGTTCACATCTCTTCCTAACCAACCCATCAGCTTTAAACCACCAGGCGCCCCCCAAAGACAAGTGGCATAGGACCCTTTTTACTCCCAAAAACAGGTCACTACAGCTAACAAGAAATAGGGAGTCATAACACTCCTAACAAAAAAAGGGAAGTAATGGACACCGAGTATCCCGTCCCCCAACTTTCAGACTCTCAGCTCGGCCGCTGTGTTTCATCAGTGGTGCCAGCACTGAGCGGGTGCTACCATTGTGATGACCTAATCTGAAGAGGAACCTCAAGGAACAAAATACATCTTTTGCTTTGCATGAAATATTAGGAGCAAAGAAATATAGATTAAAAATAGACACCAGATTAAAAGTTCAAATGTATGTTAACTTGTTTCGAAAATACACTGATTGTGCATCAGAGCTATACCTGCACTCCCTATCCATAACGTTACACCCAATTTAAAAAACAAATGGGGATTAACATTCATGTGCTTCAAAATCTCCAGATAAGGTTTCTTTTAGATTGAACGTATTTGCTGACTCTCTGCTCTGATTTGCATGTATACAGACATTGAGAAATTACAGAATATCCTCACATAGCATTCAAACTGTATTTATTATTATTTTGTTTTTACTAGGCTTGCGCCACTTCTTCCCCAGACTTTTAAATTCATCTCATCAGGTTTTCCTTCTGCCTCCCTCCATGTCTTATGGATACCATTCAGTGAAAACGTTTTAACACACATTTTGATGTGCCTAGAAATCTTATAGAATCTTATAGAATCATATAGAAAGCTCTATGAAGAAAATGGCATAATTATATATAATTGATATCTGAAATTTATTGCTGATTGTAAATGTAATAAACATCTACGAAAATTGGCTCCTGTACATGATGCTTAGATCCGTAATGACTGGTACATTCTACACGCCCAGCTGCAGGATTGAATTCCTGCCGGTCCATCTGGGCCCAAAAGTGAGGAAATCTTGTTTCTTTTTGTTTTTTTTTTGTTACTTGTTGCGCTCCGAGCGTGTGGTTCGTATGTTCTCCCTCCCCCCTCCCCTTGCAGCCTCTTCCTGGTCCCCTCCTCCAGCCCGCCTCCCTGCCCGCCCTGCCCGCCCACCCCACCCTTATCTTCCATACCTCCTCAGCAGCCCCACTGCCCAGCAGCCCCCACGGCTAAGGGCCCCTCAGGCAAAGGGCTGCTCCTACAGCTACGGCTCCCACTGTGTCTGTAGGTGTCCGCAGGGGGTGCTTGGCGCCAGTTTCACTTGCTTTCTCCACCTTCTCCCAGCCCACCCCACCTACACCTGGTCACTTCTTTCGCATGGTGTCTTCACCTCACTGTGTTCCACAATTGTGGTAAACTAGGGTTTTTTCTCCCCTCGTAGGATTCTCAAACTTAGTTGGCTTCTCCACTGTGTACCTAACACGCATTTACTGTTGTTTTTCTGAAATGTGGTAAACTAGGGTTTTTTCTCCCCTCGCAGGATTCTCAAACTTAGGTGGCCTCTCCACTGTGTACTTAACATGCATTTACTGTTGTTTTTCTGAAATGTGGTAAACTAGGGTTTTTTCTCCCCTCGCAGGATTCTCAAACTTCGGTGGCCTCTCCACTGTGTACCTAACACGCATTTACTGTTGTTTTTCTGAAATGTGGTAAACTAGGGTTTTTTCTCCCCTCGCAGGATTCTCAAACTTAGGTGCCCTCTCCACTGTGTACCTAACACGCATTTACTGCTGTTTTTCTGAAATGTGGTAAACTTGGGCTTGCCGCTCACTTCCTGTCTGCGTGCTCTCGTATCGTCTGTCTTCCCCCCTCACTCCCTCCTACTCCATGGTGCTCTCTATCTCGCCTATCTTCTCAAACTGCTTCTCTATCCACTATCCTGCTCTCCTCACTAAATCTGGTAGGAAAAGGTTTAAAAAGGACATCCTGGTCTCCAACCCAGGCCTCCCTATCGCTGACACCTACACTAGTGCCTGCTCCAAGGAAACTCTCACTGACATCCTCTTTTTCATGCCTTCGCCTGACCTATGGACACTTCATATGGTCTCTGTGCTGTCTCCTTTCTCCTTTTCTCCCATTAATGGTGGCACCCGTTGGGATGTTCTCTTGGCCTCCTTCCACTCCTCTAAAGCCATCATTAATGTCTATGCTAATGGGACCGTCTTGGTCCAAGGCCCTCAGGCCAACCTTCACCTATTTGATAGACGCTTCCCACGCCTCATCAACTTCCTTTCCTCTCCTGCTGTCCCCCCTCCTCTGTCCTCGGCTACTTTGCCTCTACCCTCCCTCCCTGTCCCCTCTCGTGCTCCATCTTCACCCCCTTCTTCTACACCTCCGCAGGGTGTGCCTCTGATCTGTACCCCTCCCCGGAAGTCATTCAAGGATGGCAACCTTCTCCACTTTGCCACTCTAAACTCTCGCTCTGCCATCAAGCATTCCTCTGATATCTGTCGCCTTCTTGAGGAACTGGACCTTGACGTCCTCGGTCTCACTGAGACATGGTTCACGGCCAGCTCTGTCACCACCTTTGACACACTCCTACCTGACGGTTACAAGATTCTCTCCATTCCCAGGCCTAACCATGCAGGGGGGGGCGTTGACCTTATCTTCCCTGAGTGGATTCCTGCCACTGTCACTCTTACGCAGACCTACTCCTCTTTTGAATGTCTTGTCTGCCGACTCTCTCTCTCTCCTAGCCATTCCCTTACCGTGGCTACTATCTATCGGCCACCTGGTCAAATTTCCTCCTTCCTCTCTGAGTGGGCTGACCTCTCCTCCTCACTCCTGTCCTCAACCACTCAACTCCTCTTTCTTGGTGACTTCAACATCCACCTGGTTGCCTCCTGTCCCCCCACTGGACTCTTTCGTGACCTATGCGACTCTCCCTCACTCTCTATTCTCCCTTCTGGGCCTACTCATTCCTCAGGGCACACTCTTGATGCTCTGATCTCTTCTGACCTTCCCCTCTCCATCTCTCTCTCCACTCCTCTCTCCTGGAGTGATCATTTCTCCTATCTTCCCACCTCACCCTCCCTACCCCACAGGCAAAGCCACCCTCATCACTGCCACCCACCTTCCCGGTCATCCGACCCATGAAGCGCGTGTCAGTTGAGGCTTTCGCTGCCACCTTCTCGCCCCCCCCCCTTCAGCTGACTCCCACCCTGACACAGCCCTCTCCATGCTCCACTCTGCTATATCTGACACTCTTGATGTCCTTGCCCCCGTCATGAGAATCCGCCTGAAGCCCAAAGCCAAATGTAACTCCTGGTATGACTCAGATCTCGTCACCCTAAAACGCAAGAGCAGGGTGGCTGAGAGGAAATGGCGTGCTTCGTGTTCATCCTCTGACAAACTGGCCTGCGCCTGCTCCAAAGGCAATACCGGCTCTCCGTTCTCACCAAGAAGAGAGCCCTTATCCAAGGCCGCATCTCTGCGGCATCTAACAACTCGGCCGAACTCTTTAAAATCTGCAAGGAGCTTGCCAACCCTGCTGCAGTCTCTACCTCTCCTGTCCCCACCCAGGCCGTCTGCACTGCACTGGCCTCTCACTTCATCTCTAAAACTCAGGACATCCTGTCCTCATTCTCCTCCTATCACCTCCCTCCCTCTCTTCCCGGCTCTTCCTCTGGCCCTTCTGCAGCCACCCCTCCTCCCTCCTTCTCTGCCTTTCACCTTTTTTCTGCTGACGAGGTTTCCAGACAAGTCCGATCTATGAAAGTCTCGTCTAAACAGGTTCACCCCTGTTCCTCCAAAACTATCAAGGACCACATCGACTCCCTGGCTCCTGCCCTAGCTGACTTTTGCAACCACTCCTTCGCCTCTGAAGTCTTCCCATCCCCCCTCAAGCACTCCCTTGTGCACCCTCTTCTTAAGAAACCCTCTTCCGACCCCTCCTGCCCGGCTAACTATCGCCCAATCTACATCACTCCCTTCCTGGGCAAGCTCCTGGAGAAACTGGCCATCTCCCAGTTTAACCTCTATGCTGAATCTGTTGGTAGTCTTCACGACCATCAATCTGGCTACAGACCTGCCAGAAGCATGGAAACTGCTCTCCTGAACATCCGTGAGGACCTGCTCTTGAACCTCGACTCCAACACTTCGTGTGTTCTCATTCTGCTCGATCTCTCTTCTGCCTTTGACACTGTCAACCATGCCATCCTGCTCAACCGTCTCTGTGATAACCTGGGTATCACTAGTCAGGCTCTGGCGTGGCTGACCTCTTTCCTTTCCAACCGACCCACCCAACTGGGGTCCTTCCTCTCTGACATCTTTTTCTCCACCTGTGGTGTCCCCAAGGGATCTACTCTCTCTCCCTGGCTGTTCAACCAGTATCTGGCACTCCTTGCCCACCGCATCGCCGCTCTCTGCCCCAACTTTCAGTGCTATGCATACGATACCCAGCTCAATTTCAGGCTACCCTGGGCCTCCTCCTCTCCTTCTCTCATCTCTGACTGTCTGTCTGCTATCCAGGAATGGTGTGCCGCCAATGACCTCTGCCTTAATGCCAGTAAGACTGAGATTCTACTCATCGGCACACCCACTCCCTCCTTCCCTGCAGCTCTCTGGCCAGCCTCTCTTGGCCCTCTTCCTGCTCCTACCTGCAAGGCAAAAAACCTGGGGGTCTCCTTCTCTCCTCATATATCTGACGTCTCTAAGAAGTCACACTACCAGCTGCACCTCCTCAGAGGTATTCTTCCCTTCCTCTCCTTCCCCCAGAAGCTCACTGTCTCCTGAGCCCTGGTTCTCCCTAAGCTGGACTACTGTAACAACCTCTATCTTAATCTGCCTGCTTCCACTCTCCGCCCTCTACAACTCATCCAGAACAGAACTGCGAGACTTGTCCTTGGCCTCAAGCCCAGGGACCGTATCTCTCCAGGATTTAAATCTCTACACTGGCTCCCAGTGGCTGCAAGGATTGTGTTCAAAACCCTCTGCATTGTCCACAAGGCCTTCTGGGGCCTGGGGCCTAAATACCTTCAACTCTCTCTTCCTAAATATCTTCCTTCCCGAGCCCTTCGCTCATCCGTCTCCAACTCCCTCAGGGTTAGCCGCTTCTCAAAGCAACGAGCTGGGGGTAGATCTCTCTCTGCGGCAGGGGCCTCCCTCTGGAACAGCCTTCCTGCCTCCCTGAAACTTGAGGAGAACCATCTCCGGTTCCGGAAGCACCTCAAAACCTTCCTCTTTGCCTCTTCTTTCTCTCTCCCTCTCCCCTGCTAAATCCTTCACTGAAACTGCACTGAATCTGCAACTGGGCCACTCTCACCGACCTCGGTCCTGGGCCCAGCCACTCTCCACTTGCACTGCCTCCCTGGCAACCTCTGCACTGCCGTCTGTCTCTGTATCCCTACAGCCCCCCCTTCCCAGCACTTGTCTGCACTTACTTTGCACTTGCCACCGCTGGCCCTGTTTATTTATTTATTTTATTCTACTTACTTGTACTGCACTTCCCCCTCTCCTTTCCCCTTGCACATTTCCCTCCCCCTACCCCTGCACTTGCGCAATCTGAATGACACCTGGCCTAGTAGGATCGTTGTCTGTCTTCCTCTTGTTTCCCCCCTCCCTGCCTCGTCGCGCCTTGAAACACTTGTGTATAGGCGTGTTACAAATGCCATATCATATCATATCACATCATATCATATCACGTAGATGAGCAGACTTAGTTTGGCCCTCACTCGAAATCAAAAGCAAGTTAAAACACAGTCAGATAAAGTATAAACACCTCCCTTGATAACTATTAGACAAGTCTGAGTTAAAACACCACTATTTGTTAGAACAGATGTGAGTGCGTAACCTAGATGGCACTCCAATAGTTAAGTTAAAGGGAGAGAAAAAGGCAGAGCATAAAATAATTCAATTCCCAACACTTTTCCAAGGTCAAAGCAAGTCAGCGAAGGCAGTATAAACTGTAGAGCCAAAGTTCATAGGCCAGGCCCACTTTAAATGGGGCAAAGCGAAATGTGCCCAGGATCACACAGTTTAAAATGCACTAAAAGTCTTTGCAGAGTGTTCAAAAGAGGTTGGGGTGATTCGAGAAGTAAAGTTAGAAGGACTGGAGCCAACCCAGTTGGAAAGCCAAGGATTTAAGGGTGACCTTTAGCAATCCGAAGAAAGGGAGGCCAGGTGGAACACAGTACCTTAAAGAGAGAGGAAGCTCCAGCGGTGGCAGTTATTCCTGGCAGTGGTTGCAGTTTGTTGTTTCGACCAGGGGGAGAGAGGATCTCATTGAGGAGGAAACTTGGCATTGATGCACTGCACAGGGATGAAACCAGCCGCGGAGTTTGTCGGTTAAAGGTGCTTTCCTTTTATTTGCGGTCAAAGTGGTGAAGCTTGGCTATCCGGCCGCCGGAGTGCTTAGCACGGGCGACTCGACCAAGAGATGTCTTTGGAAGGCGAAAGGGGCGAACTGGTTGATCCCACCAGCTCAGAGGGAGAAGACTCTTCCAGCAGAAGATCTCCTCTTGTCGTCGGGAAAGTGGTGATGTTGTTGCAGCAGGGCTCCACCGGTGGTGTCATCGTTGCAGATGGCTCAGCTTCTTCCCTCTTCGGATTCTTAGGTCATGTGGCGACCTCTGAAGTTCCAGTCCCAAAAGCCCTGCTTTTATGCAGAAAAACCCCCATTCAACAGAATAGCTGTCACTCAAACATGCTAAGTGGTGAGCCGGGCGGCTCACCACTGGGCCAATCAGAACAGAGTGCAACTTGAGTTGCTAAGGCAATGCAGTCCAGGGTGCCAATTCCCCTCCCCACACATCCTGTGGAACCCAGACGGAGTGGCACCATTTGGAGGGCTTCTGTGGAGAAGCCCGCCAAAAAGTGGAACAAAGGGCTCAACCTTGGTCAGAGTTACAGAGACGGACACGAACACCATTTTAGAAAACAGTTCTGGCAAAAAGACCCAACCGGTGATCTAATATTAAATAAATAAACCGGCGGTATCTTTAACATTACACCAAAAAGTGGTGTGTTTAAAATCAATGGGAAAAACCCATAGAGAATATTCCGGTGGAATAACCACTGCCACCAGCCAGAAACTCGACAAGGGGGGACTGGACAGTGGCCCCTTGAAAACAGACCCAGAGGCAATATAATTAACCCCTTCCAGTACTTCCACAATATGATGGTTTGTACTGGTTTTGTTCACAATTTAAGACTAGTAAAGTCAATGGTGACTTTACATGCCCTGGGAGACAGTAGTCAGTCCCAGAGTGTGGAGTCTATGCTTGGGGGTCACTATGACCCTCCTGTGTTACTGCACTGAGGGTGCTGTGTAACACATACACAAAAACAGATGATACCCTATGGAGTAAAAGACCCCATAGCCCATAAGCACACAGAAAGTCAAAGACATACCTCAAATCATGCCTAAGAGTGGGAGTAAAAGCGTCTCACTCTTAGCAGGAGAAAAAAACAAACCCCAAAAATCCAGCAAAGCTGCTGGGGGACTCACTAGGTTTGGGAAATTAGCCTTATAAGAGAATTCTCCCTAACATGAATGCATGCCAAAAAAGAGAATATGAGAGGGGAGAACTGAACTGAACTGGGACTGGGAGAACTGAAAGGTCAAACACATAACGAGCAGAGCAAATCATACCTGGAACATTCCTTCTGTTTCCACTTTTTTAAAGGAGATATACTTAAAAAATAGTTGTATTCTATTAATACAAATCCAAACTCTTGCGTGGCTTACAGAGTAAGGACACATAAACAATACTACTTGCACAGACACATTGTATATCGTACACCCACAGTGCAGTAATAAGTAACTGCCCGCACTTGCCCTCCCTGGTTTCTTTAAAAGAAATGTATAGGCACAGCAAGCCCCTCTTAAAGCACATTCCTATTGGTCCATCTTCTCATTTCTGTAACCATAGCCACTAGGCCTGGGCAAACCTAGGGAACCGAATGCTCAACAGTCGTAATATTTTGGATGTCCAGAGTTTCACGTTACTCTTGCGTTAAGCTCATGACGAATATTGTCTGATCCTAGACCTCAGGAACTGCAAAGAGTCCCAGAATATTTTACCCATTACGCTGAGCATGTTTTCGAAGTCGCCATGTTCCATAACTTCCTGTTTTTCCAGCTTCTAGAGGGCGACATGGCTTTTGAACACCTACGCATTCAAGGTACCGCATTGCGTATCAGTGTCAGCCATGTTGTCCTCAAGCGTATCTAGTTCAACACCTTTCAGCCCAAGTCACTCTAATGGCTCACTAATGAGAAACTATTCCACCTGTACCCTAAGGAATGCCAGGAAGAGACAGAGCCACAGAGCCACTCTAGGCTGTAACCATCCATCGCCCTTGTATCAGTTGTGTGCTTTGTCATCTGACTGAGAAATCAACCACAATAGATGGGGGGACTAAAATTCCAATGGATTAAAAAACACATAGGAACTGTAATTTCATCCATGTCACGTGTCTTCACGTGTCTGTGACGAAATGTTCTCGGGAACAGAGATCATGTATCGGGACAAATAAATAGAACGCTCCAATAGTAGGCCATTTTGGGTCAGGTTCTCAAAACCTTTTTTGGCACGAGTCAGGAGATGCGCAAGCACATCTCCTCACGCGCTAAAAAAAGTGTTAGCCCAATTCACAAAGTGCATCTGAATGCGCGCATTTGAGATGCGCTCATTCAAATGCCCTTTTTTCCAATTTACGCATTTGCTCAAATAAGGGGACGTTTCGGGGTTTTTAAAGTACAACTCAAATTCACAAGGTTCTTCCTCTGGTGTGCCTTCCTGAGCTCAGTCTGATAAACCTGGCAAGGGTCTGTGCCATGGCAGGTGATACTAATGCAGCACAGCTGCGAAGCGACCTTTTCTTTCTTATGTGGTGATCAACATGCAGTTTTATTTAATGCCAACACTGAGTGCCTGCTGGCTTCTATTTGTTGTTTTAAACTGAAAGTGGTCACTTTCGAACCACATGTCTAGGGGAGGAGGTCTTTGAGCAAGAATCACCAGGAGTAAACACTGTGCATATGTGCAGGGATGCTTTGCTGATGTACTTGCAAGATCGAGGGGCACAGAAAACGCAGCCATCAGGAGGACACCAACCAGCTCAAATGTTGCCAAGTGAACTGAGCATGTCCAGCTCAAGAATGCCTTAACGTGTTACATTCAGTGACCACGACCCCACATTCAGCATGCAAGTTTGGCACCTTGAAAGACACCGGCTGCAAATCTGTAGAGGATCCCTTCACAGCAATGGGGTGAGTCGCACAGGCACCACAGCAAAGATATACATGGGTTGAGAAAGACACTACCCAGCCCTTGGCTCGGAAATATGAGTTATATGTAACTCTGTTGCATTTTCCTTTTCCAGACAGAGTGCCTTATCTGTACATATGTGATAACTGAGTTTTATAAAGAGTATTTGATGTAATAAAGCTGAGACTCGGAACACAGACCTGCTGTGCAGTCATAGTGTTTGATCCAGGCAGCTTTATTTACATAATTACAAATGTACATCATCCAGTTTCTCTTGAGGGTATTTACAGAAGACAAGACTGTAGAGCAGAAACCCACCAGCCATCCTTCACACTCCAGCTCAGGCCCCCAACTGACACTCACAGAATATTCACTCACAGATACACCCAACATTCTCCTGAACTGCATTCATGCATCAACATTCTAACATCAAGCACTTCAGGCCAGTGACATAAGACAGGACTACATTATAACATCTCCCTTTCATATATTGACAGAACCATCACAACATCTCCCTTTCATACCAGACTCAACCACAACATCTCCCTTTCCCACGACACAAACCTTCCGACACAACAACATCCTTCCGTCCAGACCCACCACATCTGGACACAGAGTCTGCCACACTCTGGCGCAACCAAACCAACCAATGGGGAACATTCCAAACATACAGGTGGGGAACAGGAGGGGGGACCACGGGTTGACACACTACGGACCTGGATGCAACACAAACAGTGAGCAGAGCCAACGGAACTTTGTCCTGGGAATCCACAGACTAACATACAGGAGAGGGGTGTTGCCACACCCAGACAACGTTTACAGGAGGGATGCATTGATCACTCTCCTTCCACTCTCACAACCAAAACTCAATCAGCTACAACCGGCTCCCACTTATTGCCACACCACACACCCCACAGATCACAACCAAATGAAAGCAAACCGACTTCCAACCAATCCAGCATCAGACACATGCACACTGCCTCATTCGCTCAGTGCAGACATACTTATAGGGGGACGGTGGATCGAAGCACACACATACAGGTGCAACCTCTCAACAACAGGCAGGCCATTATCTCACCCGTGCCACATACATCCTTACCAGTATACTCATGCATGCGTCAACCAAACCACACACTACCAGAATCACGCACACAAAAACAACATGTAACAAATAATGTGCCCCTGGTAGCACTAATGCATTGAACAACTTAACTTTGACCTATAGGGAACAATAGCTAACATTAGGATAAAGAAAACCTATTATCTAGAGTGCACTCTATCTACATTATAATTACACCCACTGGCCAGTTCAACCCCCTTTGGTTAATATCACTTTACTTGCAAAGTTCAACTAAATTATTCCACTATACTCGCACCATAGCAACCTTGAAATGGTTGACCATTAACTTAGACAAATAATACCCCAACTTAAATATTATTATTACTCTCTGGCGCAGCCCTTGCCCGTTTGGCCACCCCAGTACCTCAAGCTTGAGCGTACGCATCACACATGTACCTCATAAGTGAGTGTACATTCCACCACATATAATGGCAACCTCGGTAAATTTGGAATTACTTACCCATATTCCAAATACCTACAACCTTGAACACATCACATAGATATGCGACACGATAAAGTACCCGGAGTGGCGGAGAGTGGCAGTCTTGGTCTGTCCTTCACACTTCATTCCAGTCTTTCTACAGTGCCTATCCAGTCTTTCTACAGTGCCTTTAAAAATCTACTACCTCCGCGGAGCGGACGCGGAGTGGCGGAGAGTGGCAGTCTTGGTCTGTCCTTCACACTTCATTCCAGTCTTTCTACAGTGCCTATCCAGTCTTTCTACAGTGCCTTTAAAAATCTACTACCTCCGCGGAGCGGACGCGGAGTGGCGGAGAGTGGCAGTCTTGGTCTGTCCTTCACACTTCATTCCAGTCTTTCTACAGTGCCTATCCAGTCTTTCTACAGTGCCTTTAAAAATCTACTACCTCCGCGGAGCGGACGCGGAGTGGCGGAGAGTGGCAGTCTTGGTCTGTCCTTCACACTTCATTCCAGTCTTTCTACAGTGCCTATCCAGTCTTTCTACAGTGCCTTTAAAAATCTACTACCTCCGCGGAGCGGACGCGGAGTGGCGGAGAGTGGCAGTCTTGCAGTCATGCCAGGCAAGCCGGTCAAGACTCCCTCTCTGCCGCAGGCCCAATCCGACATAGAAGATGCTATGGGCAGACGCTTGAGAAGTGCTAGCATGAGTGCGTTTCTAAAAAAAAACACAGCAATTTCCACGCTAAACCCTCCCCTCGACACAAGCTTGAGGCAGGACGATGCTAGCCAAGACTCGACACAATCAATCTCTTCAAAGAAGTCTCATGACATGACCCCTGCTCCTACGGTCCCTAACCCTTTGCTGGCTTTGCTTAGGAGTACACAGGTCCTACCTTCTGATGCGCGGTCGGCGCCGCCAGAGAAAGCGTCGGAGGGGGTCGTGGAGGTTCCAGAGAGGATAAGCCAGCCTGCGGTAGCTCCGGTGCCTTCGCCACGTCTGGCGGGGGAGGTGGCACTGAGAGCCCGGAGCGGCCCTCAGAGTGGCGAGGACGCCGAAATGGTGGCGAGGCCGAAGTCGGGGTCCCCTCTCGGGCCGGAGGTGATGAGGGTGACCCCTGACAGGGCCGGTTGGTCAGCTTCGGCGCCGCTGACGGGGCCAGACATCGCACGAGTCTCGCCCACCCGCTGTCCGCGTCTACCTTCGGCCTCGACCGGCGCTCCGCCGCCTCCCGGAGGGGAGGCGGGGTTGCGTTCCAGGATCGGGCGGTCGGAAGACGACGCGGACGCGGTGGTCGTTGCGAGGTCGCGGAGTGGCCGCCCCCTCGGGGGAGAGGAGGAGAGTGAGATGCCAGACGGGGCATGGGGGCCTGCGCCGATGCCTTTGACGGGGAGCGATACTGCTCGTCTCACGGCCTCACAGGCGGCCTCCTTACTGCTAACCCCGCCCCCACCAGTATTGACGACCCTGGCCCAGATCCACCAGGAGGCGGGGATAGAAGTTCGCTCAGCCACGGAAGAGGATGACACGCAGTCCTGGCACAACGTGGCAGTTTCACCACCCCCAACCACGGAGGTGCAAGAACCGGTGGGGAAACCAGCTCCTGCCCAAGCCAATACGAAAAAGAGGCCACGCACTACGGGGGCCCCCCGGAAAATAAATTACAAAAACACACAAGAAAAAAAAAAGAAATTGAAAAAAAAGAGTGCTACTCTATCAACAAATCAAGACATAAAGGACCAGTCCGAATTTATAAATAAGCCCTGCAATGTAAACATCACAAAAAACTCAAAAAAGGGAAGCAAACAACATCAACAACCATTGAAGCTCCTAACGGATTTTTTCCGCAAACACTCAACGGCCTTTCAAGCACTAAGGCAAGACCTGACTGACGACGAAATATTGGAGGCGACCTCGGAAAGCTCGCCGCCAACCAAACAACGGAGATTAAACGTTTTACCTATCGCGCCCCCACGGAGGCATTCAAAAGCAGTAGATGACCTAAAATCAAACAAAGAAAACGACCATTCCGTCGAACCTTCCCCAACCAGGTTGGTCTCTCCAAAATTGACATCTGTATCTACAAATTGTAATACAGCGGAGGAAGTTGACACAACAACAGTACTCGAACAGGGGAGGCCAAACGGCTGCGACACTACGGGGGTAGTGTTGGTGCCAGTCGAGGCAAACACCGCTCCATCGTGCCCAATTGGGAGCCACCCAACACATTCGGTCTATCAGCAGCAAGAAGAAGCCATTTATGAGATGAGCCTAAACGGCACCAGGAACAATCAAAACCCAACCAACATAGTCAAAACCCCATTGACCTTTCCCACTCCCACAAAAGAAATTCCAGAAAAACAAGATCCGTCGGGTCAAGCAGCGAAGTCGTTACCAGGGAAAGACCCAGCAAGCAATTCCCTTCCTCAGAGGAGAGATGAACGCTTTAGAACGCACGACTCACCCCCAGAGCTTTTGTTGACGAAAAAGCCGCCACCAGTGCACAAAGTCAACTTTTTATCTGAAAGGCCCTTGGACACCTTTTTCTCCAACCTCGATACTTATAACCTCCATAGAAGACACTCACTAGACCACCCCCCCAGAAAGCTATACTCAGGAATCTCAGCAATAAATTCCACGACCACACGGTGCAACAGCCCTCCTGCTCAAAGTCCAGTAACCCCAAATGACCCACCTCCAAAAAAACTTGACATGTGTACTCTGATGTCGGCATTGACAATTGCGCTCGCTCCATTTACTAAACTCTATGAGACAATTAGCGATACCCTGAAGGATCAAACTTCACTGCAGGCGGCCATGTCAACGAAACTGACTTTTCTCGAAGGATACATAATGGCCCGAGAGCAGAATCGCAAACAGGGTGACTTCCCGGAACCTCAAAACCTTTCCTCACCAATTTCCAATGAAAATGACCCTGAAAAAGAAGCGCGCTTGATATCTATTCACACATTGCGCGAACCAAAAGCCACTCAAACGGTAGCATTCATAGATCTAACAACGTCCTCCAAATCACAATCAACGGCCGGAACAACTACAAAAGACCCCTTTGAAGGAGCCACAAAACTCACGAGCACAGTAAGCCCGGAAGCATTAACCCAAAACCGAGCTTCACTTAAGAGTAAATTACCACCATTGATAAAACAACTAGTAACCCAACCAGCTCCACAGCTAACATTGAAAGGCAACCATAGTCCACCCCGGAAAGAAAACAACCAACCAAACTCATCACCGAGAGGGGTTCAAGAGTTCTTAAACAATGAAGAGCTGATGAATATTACACAACACTTAATCGAGAATTGGACATCTCCTCCAACGAAAGATAAACCCATTCTCGATCTACCTATGCCACCTGCACCATATCAACCTAGACCAAATCCAGATGACCTAGGTCTCGACCCATCATTCTCCACTCGAAAGAGCAGCAGAAAGATCTGCACTAGGAAACAAGACACCGACAAAAAATACTATGCTTCACATGACCTTCGCGAGAAAACAAGAAGGTCGCCATCTCAAAGGCGCGAATTCCGATCACGCTCCTATCGCGAGTTGAAGAGAAAACAACAACACGACAAAACAAATCATGCTTGCCTCGAAGCCGGTCAACCACCAGCTCGGACCGATAGAACCCACAACAGATACATGACACCGACGAAGACACCTAGAGCCTTACGACAAAATGACTCCCATATTAGATGGATCTTGAGGCTCGAACAAATTCAAGAGAACCAAGATAAAGTAATCCTAAACAGAAGAGCAATCCTGGACCTTTTCAGTTACATTCCCAAACTACGTGCGCTGAAATCAGCCGACATCAGGATAGTTGACCCGAGCCATAGGCACCACAAAGCGATTTGTCATCTCTACATCTCATCCTCTGCTACGAATAAATTATTAAGAGCAGCAGTCGAAGACCTCCTAACTATGGGGTATGAACTAAGAGAATCTACAAGACAAATAAAAACTGGTAAAAATGTTATGCCAGAACCTCCCACGACATGCCCAGAGGAGAAAAGTGACACTAAGCACGTTCACAGACAGCAATATGAAAACGCAAAACCTGCTAAAAACATCAGAAGAGGGAAAGACTCCTCAAACCAAACGACTCTGAACTCCCAGGTTCCGCAGCGACCTACTCAAAAGGAACGGCTACCAACGGATCCAAGGAGAAACCAAAGCAAGGTCCAAAATGAGACCTACGCGAACGCGGCAAAACCAACACCAGTCTCTACTCTTGGTACTATGTGGTCATGGTTGCCTAAGGCCCTGAAGTCCCAGCGTCAAAAATAGCCACTATCGAACCAAACCAATGGCGACAGAGCTACTGATCATCACATCCGGACGCAGGACCGTATAAAACTATGCTCATGGAATACCAGAGGCTTCTACCACCTAACCACCTCAAGCGATATCAACTGGCAGGAATATGACATCATCTGCCTCCAAGAAACCTGGCTGCTCCACCCTCCAATCATTGACGGATTTGTGACCCACATAGCTCCTGCAAAAAAAGGTTCAACAGGCAGACCTACCTCCGGCCTACTGATCGCAATCCGTAATGGTTGTGGCATAACGAACATCGAAAAACTGAAAGAGACCCAAGATGCGCTGATGATAAAGCTAAACTGGTCGTCTGCAACAGAGCAACCGGGGGGTTACCCAAAATCGGTGGTCATCATCACTACTTATTGGAATCCGGCCACGACCAATACTTCGAAATTCATTAAAGAAATGGAAAGAAACATCGACGAGATCCACTTATATCGTAAAATTGATCTCATCCTCATATGTGGGGACCTCAACATTAAATGCCACAACCCTGATAATCCACCTCTCGTCAAATCAAAAGATTCACTCACCGACCAAAGGGCATCAAAATGGCTAGAATTAATGGAATCACGATCTTTTCTAAACCTGGACCATGCCTTTCCGGACCCAAAGAGGCCCCCGACTTGGGAAAGAGCCAACTCCAAATCTACTATTGATCACATCTTCGCCACGCGGCCTTTATTAAACCTGATAACCACATTTAACGTGAGAAGAACAGAGGAGAGCGACCACAACCTCCTAGAAACTACTTGGACCTCACTGGCGACAAACAAGATCTGGATGCCAAATAATATGGAGTTAACACCACAAGGCACCAGATTGAAAATGACAGAAAAAGCAATAAGCTTGTTAACAACAGCGTATAAAGCGCTCATAGCACCAAATCAGCTGCCTTCGGCGGATTACACTCCCCTGTTGGTAGCTTTTAACATCCCACGGGGAAGGAAAAGGGAAAACCATCCGCAGCGGAGACACATATTCGATAAACTCATACAGGAGAAAAAGAGAGAACTAAGGAGAGCAAAAAGACTCGCCCTGACCTCAAACCAACCGGCGGCTGCATCAACAGCCGAAAAAACCTATAAAAATTGGTTAAGAAGTTACCGACACAACCTGCTCCAGCATGACTCGGAAAATATTCTCAGGGCCATTAATGGCAATTATGCCAGAGACTTCTGGACGCTTATCCACTCGACTACGCCAGGCGCTCTCCCTGACCAACTAAATGGAATCACGGCGGCAACATGGGAGGCCCACTTTGCAAACTTATTCAAAGAGTTAATACCTATGGAGAACAAAACACCTGACACTACCACGCCATGGATCAATATCACCAACGAAGATGAGATCCTGTCTCAGATAAAGAAACTAAAACCATCCCGCGCTCCTGGCCCGGACGGGATAACAAATGTCGACCTTAAAACTCACCCTGAAGCATGGTCACACCTCTTGAGTATAATCTTTTCGCGCTGTGCAACTTCTAGATCAATACCCCCATCGTGGACTCGTGCGAACATAGTCCCGATTTATAAGAAGGGGAACAGAGCGGACCCATCTAACTTTCGCCCAATAGCCCTTTTGGATTCAATAGGGAAATTATTCGGATCTCTCCTCCTGCAACATTTTCTCAGATGGGCAACTAATGCCCCCTGTCAAGACAACTTTCAAACAGGATTCAAGAAAAATCTGGGTACGAACGCGAATATTATGTTACTGAACATCCTGAAAAACAAGATATTCGAAGGTAAACCAGATTTATACATCACGTTTATTGACTTAACACAGGCCTTCGACAAAGTGAACCGTACCAGATTATGGCAGAAACTAACCAACTGGAAATGCCCACCAGAGATCCTGAATCCGATCAAAGCCCTATACTCTGATACAACTATGAGAGTAAGATTAAACCAACAAGGACTCCTGTCGGAGGAAATAAAAACATCGAGAGGCGTAAAACAAGGTTGTCCCCTCGCCCCCGCGCTTTTCTGGACTTATCTGGGAGACTATCAAACCTCCGAAACACTAATCCGATCCTTCCCACCTAAACTGGGAGGAACCTTGATTAGCCGTCTACTCTACGCCGACGATTTGATCCTACTAGACCAGACTCCTATTGGTCTCCAACGGCAGCTAAACAACTTGCAAAGGTACATGGAAGAAAACAATTTGGAAATCAACGCGTCTAAAACTAAAACAATGACACTCCAAAAAAACTTCAAAAAAACAGAAAAGTCCAACTTCCATCTCGGTTCCATCCGAATCGAAAAGGTGTATAGCTTCAAGTATCTAGGAGTCATAGTAGACAGCTCGGCGAACGACAAATCAATGCAAGAAACCCTCATCGATAAAGTCAAGAACCTATCGAACCAGGGAAAGGCAATTGACCTTAAATTTGGTCGTTATTCCATAATTCCAGTAAGGGACTTCTACAAAAAGAAGGTTATCCCTACAGTAACTTATGGTACAGACGCGATGCCTAATCTACCGGCGGAACTGTGGCCCAAATTGGAAGCGCTATTCTGGAGGAAAATATTGGGTCTCCCGAAATCGACACCGATAGCGCCGCTCAGGCGTGAACTTGGCCTGATATCCTTAAGTACCTTGGTGGCGTTGAATAGTGTCCTACTATACAGAAAATGCATCATGCCAGAGAGCCCATACGTTTATCGTCTGATAAACCAGGAATTGGAAATGAAAGCATGTAATTCACTACTGAGATGGGAATCCAGCATGCTAGCCCTCCTTCAATCAGCCGACAGTTGTAAGGAAGAGCTTATAAACAACCCAGTTAAAACCTCTAAAAAAATCAAAGAGTGGGACTGGATTCAAACCATAGAATCAGCAAATAAATACAAACTTACCAGTCACCTTCCATCGCTCTTCAAAAAACAGGATACACTGCAAAGATACCTTAAACTTTTTCCTAGTAGAGCAGCTCGGCTCTACTTCCTGAGAATCCGTTTAAATCTCTTGGAAACAAACGAAATCCTGGCAATAAGAGGCAGATCAAACACAAGTAAATGCTGTTACTGCAAATCTCCATCAGCAAAAGAAACGATTTGTCACCTGCTGTTGAATTGCCCTAAGACCCGAGAGATTCGGGGTATCTACTTGAAGAACTGCATCTCCGACTTCACAGCAATCGACGAGGAGAATTGTTGGAACAAGTTGATTGCAGGTGATAAACAGGGTTGGGCCCTGGCCACGTTAAACATTATGCAATACATCATGAACTCAAAATGTGCCGGGGAAGCTTAGCCTCTAAATTCCGCCAGTAGATCGCACAAACATAGAACAGTCACAAGCCAGAGCTTTTTGTAAAAATCCAAAGGGATTAAACACACAAAAAAAAAAAAAAAAAAAAAAAAAAGTACCCGTACTTCGACCATGAACATCAACACATGGGTCATGGTCGGGATGAGACAATTAACACTTAGGGCCGCTACACCACACAAACATCACAAGACAATGGCCCAACACTATTACAGGATATCTATACTGTCCATTCAGCAATACAGTACATACATAAATGATCACTAAAACCCAAAAACTGGTTCCCAAGCTCATAAACACTTCCACTTGAAAACATACATTTTTAGCTTACACTCCTGTGTGCTCTTGTACAAATATTCCATTAAACTCCATACTCCTAACATAAAATGATGGCTGTATTCAAAACACTTAAAATAAATTCTTGCATATGTACCAAAACGTTTCACTTTTGATAAAACCTTACTTAATTTCATTGCATTAAATGATTACTTAATTCAGTTCGTATGCTGTAAATAAAACGCTGCATTCACAATAAAATAATCTATATTAGCTCAATAAACCTCTCATATTGTCTTTGCATAAAAAACGAATGTGCATTCATCCCAAAGTTCACTTTAAAAAAAGTCCTTTAATCTACTCTAATGCTGCAATCTCACCCAAAATTTGTTTCCACAAAAGAAATATATATTTTTTTTCTGTGGTGGCTTGATCAGAGCCACACCATTACATTCCCAAAACATGCATTATAACATGTCTCTTGTAAAAGAAAAACACAATATTCTACTGAGCTTTTCTTTTTTTTTTAAATCAAAATGTCAACAAACTATGAAACAGCACCAATCCATGACTTCTGGCTTCTATTGCTCATTACGAAGACCTCTGTGGTTTATTATGTCTAACATTCCCATTTCACTGTACTGTAGTTCTCAACTGTACTCCATTCAATTAAGCACAACATTTCATTTCAATCAGATGAACATCACCCTTGAAAAAAATGAAGGTTTCAGAGTTCTAAAAGCAATGGACTTCCACATCAGTCATTTTATCCTTCTTTTATTTGTCCACTTCCAAAACTTGCTGTGACTTCCATTCAAAAAAGCATGATTACGGTGCCAGGCGCACAGCTGGTGCATTCCACGAAACGAGATTGGAACCCTGCAGGGACGTCATTTGGGGGTCGCCAGAGGTCGCAACTGCGACCTCTGAGGTCTCCCTTGCGACCTCTGAGGTCTCCCTTGCGACCTCTGTGGTCACCCTTGCGACCTCTAGAAAAAAAAAGAAAAAAAAAATGTATTTTTTTTAACTTTTTTTTTTAACTTTTTTTTTGTGTAATACAAGCTCATGGGCTGTGGCCAGCACCACGTGGCTCTTTAGTTTTGGAGTGGCTGGCTTTCTTGTTAAAGCCCCTTAAAAAAAGAAGAAAAAGAAGAAAAGGAGTGACACAAGTCTAACACTTTCAGCACTGACCCTAAATAAGAAAGAATAGGAATACCAAATAAAGTGTCTTTCTGGAATTCTATACAATAATTGATACTCATTAAAGGTTTATTTCAGGCACACTTCAGGGGGTGAGTCACTGAATTAGTCTGTTCTTAAACGCCTCAAATCAGCCTTCCATCCTTCTGAGGTCGATACATGAGTACCAACACAGGTTGGGTGATATTGGGTGTATATTTTTTCTATATAAAGCGCTTAAGCGTAAGTGCTATATAACAACACATCATCATTTGATCATGGTGCTTGCATTCACAGTAATTTGGTAATATGGGCCTATACACACTGATCTTAATGATACATATGGCGATCCATTCTTGTATGAAATGTACATCACATTATAGTGATATCGTAACCATATTTTTTGTAGTGTACAATGCTATGCGATAGCACTTCCTGTTTTATCAACGGGTGAAAGATTGCGTTCCATCGCATCCCGCAATATCACTTCGGGGTGGGATCAAATGACATCACTTCCTGTGATGTCACCAGGGAGTCAAGGGTCGTGTGATGTCACTTCCGCTACCTCTGGCATTTTGGTGAAATGACGTCCCTGGAACCCTGAGTGTTGATAATTGAAGGCATTGCTCCTGCCAGGTTCCAATCTGCCCCTCCCATCTCACACAGCCGTCACCATACCCTGTGGGAGTTCCACATATGGCATCATAACACTGTAGGCATCGGGAAGGGAGGATCACGCTGGCCCTTTAACAACCAACCCTAACTTCAAGCTGGCATAGTGACACACATATCCGGCAGGTTTAATCACCATTCTTCTTATGGAACAGGTACGTTGCTGCACATATGCTACTAATCCTTGTAACTATATCACCGTCAATGCACCGTACTTATTTATTGATATCGAAAGAGCCGTTCATCACATTTTCGTTTTCTCATTTATCTTGACCAGCACATGGAGCACTGGCGCCACCTGCTGGATTCTTGCAGGCAGTGCGCCATCCAGTCATTAAATGTCTATTTGTATTTCCCACTCGCATTCATTTATCCTTAGCTAGACTTGACATGTTTACAGCCTTCCATGTTTCGTTTTGATGCCGATACCTGGGTATTGCTTTTTATGGGTGTGGGCCTCCCTCCCAGGGAATCACATGAGTTTATTTCTTTACCCATTATGCTTGCTGGACAGTATGGTTTCATTGTATACATGGGGGAACAGTGGGTCTCTCATTAAGCGGCTGTTACGCCCCCACGCCCCCCACAGCTCTCCTTACTGTCTGTTTCAGTAGCTGTAGTCACTATTCCTGTCTTTTCTTTTCTCTTCACTTGCATCTCTGGGTTCCTCTAGACCTCGCCGCCATTGTTATAAAGTGTATTTGATGTAATAAAGCTGAGACTCAGAACACAGACCTGCTGTGGAGTCATAGTGTTTGATCCAGGCAGCTTTATTTACATAATTACAAATGTACATCATCCAGTTTCTCTTGAGGGTATTTACATAAGACAGGAGACAAGACAAGACTGTAGAGCAGAAATCCACCAGCCACCCTTCACACTCCAGCTCAGGACCCCAACTGACACTCACAGAACATTCACTCACAGATGCACCCAGCATTCTCCTGAGCTGCATTCATGCATCAACATTCTAACATCAAGCACTCCAGGCCAGTGACATAAGACAGGACTACATTATAACACTGAGAAACCTGGACCGACAGTACAGGTGGAAAGATGGGGACAGATAGACGTGTTGTTATTACTCTAAATGGCCCACCTTGAGTATGTCATATTATGAAATCAGGAGCGTTTGTAAGTTAAGGAAAGCCAGACCCATCTGGTCCTTTCTTTTCTCAGACTTGGCTGCACAGTGCCATGGTGAGAATAGTGAAGAAGTCCTATTTCCTATATTGATGACTTAATAACGCCCTAAGGCAATTGCCACAGGCACTGAAAAGTTAAGGTCTGTAGGTTTTATTTATGTGATGCTATTTGCCAGGTCGTAGAGCCGGGTCTGCCATTGAATTGAGGCAGCAGATTCAATATTAAGCTTTGCCTCAACCTTGTTGACAAAATCTTCCATGGTTAACCTTTTAGTGTGGACCATCGCAATCAAGGTGGCCTGGTCCTGTAATGAAGTGTTGATGGATTCATAGAGCTTACAGAAGGGGGACAATGACATGGATCGTGCTGCCATCAGCATGGTCTGTATATGGTTTACATCTACTCTTAGTGGCATAGCATCCCACTTTCTGCACTTTCTTTCCTCACTATGCAGATTTTGGAAGCTTCTCTCATAGGAAGAAGAGCTGCTACAATTTCTTGATCCGTTTCCAAAAACTGAATCTTCCCGCTCTGCTTGAATCATTCTTTTATGTCTATCAGCTGGAAAACTTGTTGCTCCATTCCAACTTTGCCGCTCTTCCTCCCGCTAATCTCTCTTTCACTTTTAACCTTAGCGGCTGTTAAAGATGCCTGTTTGCTATTTTCACTGTCCTTTTCTTGGCAGCAGTCTCCCAACCTTTGGGAAGCTCTGAGCATCACACTACCTGGTGGATCTAATCTGTCCGATTGAATCACTCGGGCACTCGTTTTCCCCATGGTAGTTATTTCGTGATTTAATGCTGCCAGACGATCTTTAATGTTAGATAGAAGTTTCCTTTTTTGTACAGTGATTTTTTCGGTGAGATCCTTTGTCAGTTGAGCAGCTAAATCTGAATTTCTCACTTCTAACTTCCCAGACGGAGTCATCTGATGTATTGGTGATTCTAGAAATACATCTTCAACCAATTGACCAGCCAATGCAACTTCCATTGGCTCTTAAACAGCCACCATCATTTTTGAGTCAGCATTTCCAGCACCTACAAGAGAAGGATGAAGACCCTGCATATCTACAGCCGGCCTTAATGACACATGTATTTGGGCCGGGGCAGCATTGCCCACCGTTACTTTAATCAGGTCTTGGGAAAATAACACCTCACTTGTGGCGCCCCAGTCCCTATCACTGGTCCTCAGAGCACTTGTAGACTCACCGGGCTTTCATCACTGCAACTGTCCGTATCATTTCTGAGGCTACACGTCGCTGCCCGCTCCACCTCTCCCAATGATACCTCTGAGCCACCCTCCTTCCTCCAGTCAGTCCTCCCATTCATGATATGAAGGGCTGCCGAACTTGAATCTAGTATAGGGGAACTACCCATGTTCTCACTAGGGCTACACCTCCTAGCCCTCTCAGCCTCTTCCTGTAGTGCCTCATTGACCAGTTTCCTTGGTGTACAGCCCACGGGGTACAGCTCTCCTCTCCCGCTTTGATTTTTGCATTTTTGTCATGTGTAGGTTGATTAACTATCAAGTGAAAGTCTTCAGCAGAGGAAGGGGGGAGGGGGCACGGGTAATGACTTCGGTAGCAACTGAAGTGGCCTGCCTTCTTATCTGCAGCCGTGTTTGGCGGCGGCAGAACCTTTACTCCTCCTTGGTGTGAGTTCCATGTGCAAATCCAAACGGGGAGGGCTTACACGGGGAGAAACTTCCCGACACCCGCGAACACCAGCAAACACCACTTGCCTCCACTTCACTGCGGTTCTCGGAGGAGGCAGGTTTTAACTCTTTTCCCAGCAAGCAGAGTCAAAGAGACAGGTCGCCACAAAATGCAGGGGCCAACAACAGCAAACACCACTTGCCTCCACTTCCAACTATGTACCACATTCGATACGTTGCTTAAACTTTTTAGGGTGACAATATGTGCATAGTTTTTATTCCAATCAAAAAGACTGAATTTTGCTTTAAATGATAGTTTCAGATTTTGGTATACAACCTTTATTTTCCAATTCGGGTACCAATTGATAGCAAGGAAAGTAGACATCACCCAATCGTCAAACGTTTCACTAATTAAACTGCCTCTTCTCCCACAGCTTGTCCCCATAATGTGTAACATGTGACATATAGGTGCCATCTTGGCTTTAAACTAAAGCTCAGCCCTTTTTCTTTCAAGCTGTCTTCCCAACGAGATCAGCCCCAACTCCAAGCAGACAACCACCATAGGGACAGAAGGTCTTAATCTCAACAGCTTTCTCCAAAATGTCCCCTCAAGGCTGTTAAGCCATTTTAGGTCCCTCATCCTCAATGCCTCTAATCCATATAGGAACACTGTCTGCAAAGGGCCAATTCCCTTCAAGGGAATATACTGCCATTTGAAGGGCAAAGGTGGAAAAGAGTTTGGTCAGCTGAGCTACTTTCCTCGTCTTATTCGCAATAATCTAGGGGTAGGTGGGCCCTGCGCTCATTTCCAGCCCGAGATAAGGGTACATATGATATGATACTTCACCCAGAGAAGAGTCTACCTTCAAACTGCTGAACATTTTCCCCACTATTAATGGGTCTTTGTTTTATCTATATTAATCTCAAGGTCGATTTCCCTAGCATTTTCCTTCAAACAGTTCAACATGGATTTGCAACCACTGAGTGCATGGTCAAAAATGACGAGATCATATGTGTATAACATGCTCGTGATCCTCATTTCCCACCATCACCAGACCCCAACAGAAGAAAAATGGCAAGCAATAGCAGGTACCAGTACATGTACGGTACCCAGTGCCTGAGCAGAGCTTTCCCAGAGAAAGAATACAACAAAGATCAGTAACAATTTAGAGATGTGGGATTCCAAGACCGACATGTGGCTAATTGAGAATCTTAGAGGATGGTTCCTATCCATGAACTCAGCTCACACGCCCTTTCCACAGCATTCTGTGGAACTATTTGCTCGTGTGTATGTGGAACCAATTGCATCCAATCTATTCCCAGGCTCCATTCCCACAAGCTCCCTGGTGAACTCACTCCCCCAACACCGTACACTGAGGGCTATTTAAGGAGAAATGAGAAAGGATGTAACACCCACATAGAATGACCTGTAGAGGCGAGCAGGAGAAAAGTGGTTGGAGAGCAGAGTATGGAGATAGTAGGAGGTTGGAAGGGGAAGTAGCAAAACATCAGGAGGAGGTGGGAGGCGAAACATTGGAAGGAGGAACAATGAGAAGGTGAATATCAAGTAGAGGTGCAAGGACAATAACAAGTGGGAAGAGGAGGTGGTCTATAACATCAGGAGAGAGGAGAAGAACAGCAGGTGGGCAGAGGTGGGTAATGAGGCAGCAAAAGGAGGATGGAGGAGAAAGAAAGGAGGGTATGGGGAGCACATTGTAACCTTAAGCGAAGGAGAAAGGCTGACATATTAAGAGTTGTTAGAGAGGGGTGTGACACCCTGAAGAAGCTGGTGAACTGAGGAAAAGGAAGAGAAGGGAGACACACCCCAGGTCCTCAGGGCTCGATTCTTAGAGTGGTAGAAAAATTACAACTTTCTGAAGAATGGGTGAGAAGCAAATGGAAGGAATGTAGAGACAAGGAACAGGAGACATCCCCATAGGTATGAGCAGATGGTGAGACATCGACAAGAAGGGAAATATTAGGCTGGTGGGAAGTAGTGTCAGGGCACTACAAAAGGGCGGTGATTGGAGCCCCAAAGGAAAGCCAGTGGGAGGCCAATGTTGGTCCTGAGTTTGCCAGATACTCTGAGCCTTGTTCTTCAACCAGCTGGTACTCTGTCCTTGGTAGAACCTCCGGCAGTGAGGAGTTGTTTGTATAATGGGTGGTAGACTCCCACACCTTAGAGCAGGTACTCAAGAGCCAAGTGAGAACCAGGAGTAGAGAAATGGAGAATGTGAGTGACCAATGGTACAACCCACAAGAGACTTTACTTTGAGAGACATTGATGCATCTTTTTGAACCCTAAAGCTTTCCTAACTTTTGATATGAGTTGATTATCTCTTCCGTTTGCCTAAAACCTTGTTAAACCCCAAATAAATACGATTACCAGTCAATTCCAGTTTGTTTCATTTGTGGAATCCATTTGTCCATTGTAACAAGCCTAGAAGCCTACATTAGATCTCCAAGAGCTAACTTGAAGGAAGGAAGTGTATCCTGATGAGCTATGGTTCAGTACAAGGCCACTCCATATCAATCAGCTAAGGATGTCACCATATATTGAGGGGGTGCACGCTTGGACTTCCCGTAGCTTAAACTGACCTAGACTCACCTAGAGGACACTTTTTGCATGGATAGCTCTGATGTCTGATATAGCCGTTGGGCGTTAAATTGAAGTTATGTTGGCTCTAGGGAAGTTGATGGTTACTACAGAGAGCTCCGCTATGTAGTCATGGAGTAAGCGCTTTAGTGACAACAAATCATGTGTATGGTCCAATTACTAAACAGCTAGAGGAAGTTGCAGACCTGAGGACTGAGAGTTGTGAGCAAGGGTTTGGGTGATGCCATTTATCACGGGGTAGCCCTGTCAGAATCTCTCCTGAGCCTAAACTACCATCACCGCCTTAAGGACAGGATTCAAGATCCCTCCACCCAGGTCTGGTCCCCCTTCAAAACAGAACACATTCATCCAGCTATTTAGCTCAGAATTTGAAGATGTCCTAGGAATGGTCCCCGCATTAGATCACCATTTAAAGAGTTGATTTTGGCCAACGGGTGCAGGCATAAGACATTACCACTGGTGGAATTGGGAGTGGGAGTGGTAATTTCGCAAATTTTAAGAGGAAAACGTGGAGGATGCACCTCCAGCATGGTGCTGGAGGTGAATGTTAGGGATAATTCTCCAGAATGGCTAATTTCCCTTACTTACTGAGTCCCTCAGCAGTTTTGCTGGATTTCTAGGATTTATTTTTCACCTGGTAAGAGTGTGAGCCTTTTTTTCCCACTCTTACATGTGTTTTGCTGTGTGTATTTAACATTTTCTTGTGTTCATAGACTGTGGAGCCTCACCTACTCCATAGGCATCATCTTTTTACCCTGTGTTACACAGCACCTTCAGTGACACAGGGTTGTCTTTTTGACTTCCCAACCTCGACTCCATTTTCTGGGACTGACTACTGTCTCCCAGAATATGTAAAGTTGCCAATGACTTTATTAGTCTCTTAGAGTTCTGGAAAGGGTTAATACTTATCCCTTTTTTTCTGTTTCTTTTGGAGCATTGTTTCACTCCTTTTTCATTAAGACTTGGCTGGTGGCAGTGGTAACTGCCCTATTTTTCCTACCGCAGTTATCTTAAATAACCCTGGTATTGTTTTAGGCTATCTTGGTAGCCTCGAACTTAAACCCACTAGACCATATATGTTTTTATATGGTTCCGGCTGGGTTTAGTCACCAGTTTTTTTGTAAAAGTCTTTCTCGTGATTTTTCTCTGCGTGCCAAACTAGGATTGGTTCCTTTGTTCAACGTCCTTTCACGGGCTTCTACACAAAAGCCCTCCTTAGGCGCCTGTATGTCGGGACAGCCACCCAGCTGTGTGATTGACAGCCAGGCTGTGTGAATGGGGGAAAACTGCATAAAAAGCAGGTATCTGGGTCTGGAAAGGTAGAGTCACCACTGGGACGAAAGAACCAAAGAGCAGTTGACAGAAAAGGACCTCTACAACGACTGATCCACCCGGTGAAGCCCTGCTGCAGGTCCAAATCTTCATACTCCAACGACAGGGAAGATCTTCAAGGAATCTTATCAACTTGAGCTGGTGGGAACAACCAGTTTACCAAACTGCCTTGTCAGGTCTCCCTTCTCAGGTCGAATTTGCTTTACAGAGCTCCAGTGAACCGGATCACCAGGAGGAATGGACCCTGTTTGCCTTTTAAGGAGCGCACCTTTTATGAGTTGCTTTGCTTTGCTGCTGGTTGTTTCCCTGGGTAGTGCAGGACTCTCCCGTCTTCCTACTTCATGTCAGTCCGACAGTCACTTCAGGAACTTTGAGCCTGCATGACCTGCCAGAAACGTCCGCCTCAGCTACAGCCTTCTTCTCCATTTTAGGTATTGTTCAAATCCGTTTGTTAGTTTAGTCCTGCCGTGGTGAAGGTGTGTGAAACCTTTTGCCAATCCGAGGGCTTGTCCTTCTCCTTTCTATAAACTAACTTTTCTGCCGGCCAACTTCATCCGGAACTCTTGGCAAAGACTTAACCGCGAACTACCCTGAACTGTGTAATCTTGAGCAAAAGACTCTGACCCATTGACCTTGGACCAGGCCCTGTTTGAATCTGATTTCCTCATTGTAGTTCCTTTTTCTAGATTGCCCTGCTTACTTACTTGGTGTTACTCAATTTCTGCCTAACTTTGTCTTTCCCTCCCTTTTAAATTGCTGGAGTGCCATTTTGCTCACACTTCATTTTGAGCCTAACTTGTCCAGAATATATTGGTTGTGGTGTAGTGTATTAAGAGCGTGATTTTTCAACTGCTTTACTTTAGTGAACTGTTTGTTATTCAACTGATGTGTAAATAAATGTATTTTCTTTTACTCAGAAACCTTGAGGCAGTGTTTGTTTGAATCATAGTAATTACTGTCCTTTGTGTTACTATTGATACTGCTCACTTACTCTTGGGATAAGTCTGGCTGCTCAGCTATCGCTACCACTTTACTGTGTTGTACAGGCTTGTACCAAAGGTGAATTTGTACTGTCACTTGTAGTCTTAATTGTGTGTGGTGTTCCCAAAGGGTACTGCATATGATTCTGCCTAACTATGAATCCTCCACTTTTCGTCCAAAAAATCAGCGGTATTACCACTCGTAACTCCACCAGTGCTAATT
The DNA here is from genome assembly GCF_040938575.1 of Ambystoma mexicanum. Lineage (NCBI taxonomy): Eukaryota > Metazoa > Chordata > Amphibia > Caudata > Ambystomatidae > Ambystoma > Ambystoma mexicanum. The sequence goes on from NC_090931.1 coordinate 90,633,629, forward strand.
CCACACAAAATCCCCAATGGAGTCCTGTGGACTCCAGAAAATGTGGATTTACACCGCCTGCCACCACTTGTAATCCTGTGGTAAATCCACAGGTACAAGTGGTGGTAACTGTTAATCCCTTTGGTGGTATGTCAAAGGATTTACCTCTGAAATACTTCCAAATGCACAATGAGGCCCAATGCTTTTTAAATATGCAAGCTCCATCTTGCCTATAAAACGATACTCTTAAAGAATTGACCATACACAGGAACATTAATGACCTCTACATTTTTTGAGGGATGCTGGTCTCAAACTAGTTTGTCAGTATTCACAATGCTGCATACAGCATGTGTCAGTAGGTGTGGAGATGATGCTCTTCTATCGGCAGTCTGTAAACACTTGCCACCGACTGAGAACAAATCAACGAAGCAAAACCTCTGCGCGGTCGGTACTTGCAAAGACGCCATAGTTAAACATTATTTTAAGGAGGCCTGGTCGGGAATACATCATGTATCATGATAGATACATCATGATGCTTCAAGAAGACATAAGTGTGCTGAAGCCTGTAACTATAGATACGAGTGAATCGTATGTATGTGGTCTTTGGACGCCACTTGTGGGTGAATATGAGCGCCATGTTTTAAATTCTTCACAAAGACCCCACAGACAGAGTAACACTGGCCAGAATAAAGGAACGTCCAAACATTCTCTAGAACTCATTGGGCCTCATTCCAAGTCTGGTGGTCTGGAAATAAGGGTGCCAGTAGCAACGTACCGGCACCCTTTCTGGACCACCAGATTACAAGAATGCCTGCAGGGAGCGGGCATCCTGGCAGGTCTGACCTGCCGGGAGCACCGGCTCCTGCAATCATGGTTTTCATGGAAGCACCGGCACCGTTAGCAATGGTGTCGTTGCTGCTGTGTCCCCAATCCCATGGAGTGCTATGAGACACCACGGGAATGGAGATTTACAGTTTCTGTCGCCTGACATCCCTGGCTGCCAGGACTTCCCAGTGATATCAGGTTGTGGAAACAATGTTACCAGGCTGGTGGTAATCCGCCGATAGCACCAGCGGGTTACCACCAACCCCGTAATGATGCCCATTGTGCTTTAACATGGGTGGAAATGCAGTGATCCACACACATACAAAACCTGCTTGGCAAGGCATTTTTTTTATTGCAGAAGCCAGAACAAATACGGCGCTTGCAGAAGGCATGAGCCTTCTGAAGCCAGTTGCCATGGACGCTGAAAAGCTGTGCGTATGTGGTGTGAAAAAAGCCACATGGGTGTAAATATGTGTGCCATGTTATAGATTCAACCAACGGGCATGGCAAATAAAGTGAACACTGGCCTGAGAGGAGAAGGATTACCCCAATGTTTTCTGATGATTGCTATACTTTTGAATATGGCAATACACTGTCTGGCACATACATGTGCAAATAAATGCAGAGCCGAGAATTACTCCACCAAAATGGCTCACTCCTCTCTCTCATTCAAGCCATTTCTGACTGCATTAAAAAAAAATATCCAGTAAGCTTCTCTATTTTTTAACTGTTTGGCAGGACCACCCTTTCTGTGGTACTGAGTGCTTTTCTCAATGATAGTCCAATGCAGATCACTGGATGTGTGTCCATGCTGGGCAAAATACTCAGTTATTTAGGAATTCAGATACATGTCTCACCAGACCTCCACAAGTGGTGTGGCGAGGTCCTCCTTACAACTCTTAATTATGATTGACATACTATCCTATAGGATGGGAATTGTAATGGGAGCCCTAAAGCTGGAAACAGGAAAATCGTAGTGATCGCTGACTATGCCAGACATTACCCTAAACCTTTGCACTGAAGAATAACTCCACATAAGTTTAGGCATTCAGTTCACCAATTCACATGAGTGTTGTTCTCCAAGGAAATACTCAGAGATAAGGGGTACATTATGATGTCAAAACTAATGAAGGAAGTGAAGAACTTCCTGCATATATTAACCCCCTGCTCTTCCTTTTACAGACCCCAAACCTAATGAATCGTTTCGACCACAACTTGAAAATCCTATTCCAGAAAATGGTCAACGAAAGTGCCAGGAACTGGGACAATCAGGTTTTTGTTTATTAAATGGGCAGTTGATGCTCTCAAATACAAAGTGGTTGGTAGACAATGTGTGCTGGGCGCAGAAATGCCCGCTAGCCTGGTTGGCCAAGATGGAAGAGACCAAACCTAGGCTAATGTGATGACTCCTACCTTACCATCATTTACTTTGATTGCAGTAGATACGGTAGAACACCTGCAGACCCCTGTTGGTTACCTTAGCCACTGTCCCAAAGAACCTTATAGGAAGGGTCAGAGTGAAGGAGGGCAGGTATTGACAATATCCCTTGCCTGATCATCGATTGGGGTGGTAGAGTACCTAAAGAGGCCGGGTGAGGCATCCCGCTACATAACGCTGGGCCAGTGGTGGACTCGGGAGGATCTTCCCCTGCTACCTCCAGCATGCTACAGGGAGGGGTCAGGGACTCATTGTCCCAGCATTGACACTGGCCATTTAAGAGTTGTGAGTGAAGACCTGTAGGAAGTGGACTGTGTCCACCTGGTACTATAACCCAACCGAACAACAAGAGCAAGCAAGAGCACGTTTCTGCTTGCCCGCCGCCGGAACTTAGCTTCCCCAGTGATGAAATATGCCACGGACCAGTAACACGCTAGAAGAGGTGGCTCCTAGCAGCACATTTGGAATCCTAAATGGCAGTGCCCACTTTCTATCCCTCGGCTCCCACACACATTCTGCGAGAGATGATGGAACTATGTACACCTTTGCAGTCTAAGCCAATTACGTTCCACCAATCCCTGAGCTCTTCAGCCAGGCTTCCAGCTGAAACCAAGATCCGGTTAATTAAAGAATGGTCAGCCACTGTGGGCTCTTGAGAGGAGAAGTGGGTGCAGGGAGGAGGGGAAATTCAACATTAGGAAGTGGTGGTGGAACGGCATTGGAAGAAGAAAGGAAGATGAGTTGTGAGAACGACACCAGAATGGGGAAAGAAGAGTTAACATCAAGTGGAAGTGGGAGAAAGACATTGAAAAGAATAGAAGAAGGCAGAGAAGGTGAAAATCAGGCGGTGATTAGAGGAAGATAGTAGGGGAGGGGGGATGGACTGTCACTCAATGGCTCTTGTAAGTTGAGTTCAAGAGAGCTGCACCATTTCATCATAATGATGGGATGTATTGCATTAAGGGGAAGGTGCTTAGCACAGGAGCCATTTGGGCGAGCAGTGTTTATGGTGGGAGGTCCTATGAGCACAATGCACTTAGAAGGAGTTCATATAATGCCCTTATGACATGGGATCCATTTAGGATTTTGCAAGTAGCAGATATTGAGGTAATCGAGGTGTTTCTGCCCCAGCCCACCCGGAAGCACTGCACTGCCCCCTACTGTAAGTGGAGCTCTGCCAGGAAGTGGGGCATGTGCTGCTGGTATGTTTATCCTACAAAAAAAGAGTCCATGCTAATTAAATAAGTTTGAAATTGATAGCCAGGTTTGTGTTGTTTGATCTCTAAAAGGACACATTGTGATACTGAGCATAACAAAGCAGATACAATGTTCTATTTTTGAATCAGCGATTAGCAATTTAGCAAATGGCCGCCACAAACGTGCACACGTTCACGGAGGACTATGTTTGACACGACCAGAAATTAAATAGAAACACATTCAGAGCTGCTGGGCAGAGAAGGCCTTTCCTTGGAATAAGCAGCGCAGTTGCCTGTGAGCACACCCGCACCCGTTCTTGGGCACAAGACTAGATTTGATTTAGCCAAGAACAAATATAAATGGCTAAGTAGAGAAACACATTGTGTGCATTAGGCGTTTTTTTCCGAATTCGCGCTCTCTTTCTCTCTCCTTCTCTCTTTCTGTGTCTCTCTCTGTCCCTATCACTCCCCTCTTGCCACCACCCAACCTCTCTCTCTTTCGCTCTCTCTGTCTCTTTCTCCCTCCCCTCTTGCCATCTCTCACCATCCTCTCACCCGCGTTCTCTTTCTCTCTTTTACCCTTCCCGTATCACTCTCGCTCTCTTTGTCTCTCTCTTACCTGACTCGCCCTCTCTCGTCTCACATCCCTCCTCCTCTCCCTCTCTCCTCCTTCCTCTTTCTCTTCCCCTCTCTTTGGCTTGTTCTGTCTGTCTCTTTATCACGCCCTTCTTGCCCTCTCTCTCCTCTCTCGCACTTTCTCTTTCTTTCTTTCTGTCTCTTCCTCTGCCCCTATCATCCTTGATTGCTCTCTCTCTGTCTCTTTCTCTCTCTCTGTCTGCTTCCCCCCTCTATCCCTCTTTCTCCTAACCCTCTTCTCTTGTCTCTTCATCTCTCTCTCTGCTTTTCTCCCCATCTCATCCTACTGTCTCTACCTCTTCCTCTCGCGCTCTCCCCCTTTCTTTCTCCCCATCTCGCCCTCTCTCACACATATTTCCTCTCTCCCGCTTCCTCTTTCCCTCTCTCTCTCTCTCTCTCTCCCTCTCTCCCTCATCACTCCCTGCTGCTTCTGCCTCTCCTCTCCTGGAGGATAATAATAGTAAGCATCTCTCTCTCTTGCGTCATAACCTCCAGAACGAGGTTTCTACTCCATTTCTCACTTGCAGAACATAACTCAGCTGCACGGAAATGACACTGCGCCCCCATCATGCTCGGCCAGGGTTCTATGGGTGCCATTTTGGCACTACAAAAATAAAATCTGCCAACACTACTTGGGGAGCGGAGGGGAGGCACTTAATGGACACTTTCTGTGTTAGCACTCACTGCACTTCTCCTCCCCGCAATATAAAATCCTACACCCCAATTCCCTGGCTCTGTGCTCAGAAGTTGAACCCTGATTTAAAGAACGCAATTATAATACCGTTAGCTCGGTGTGGGATAGTTTGTAGTACACGGAATGGAAATGTGGTCTCTAAAACATATTCCTTGGCTTTAGGCAAGCTGTTACTAGTAGTTTAAGACTTAAAATAGTCAAATAATTTCCACTGAATTATGAAAGGTGGTTCTTGGGTTTGTGAGGCTAGTGTGGCAAACTTGATCCAGCCCCACCACCCCTAACTTTTCAAATATATTGACATCCAGACAATCAGGTAATAGGGGGTGACACCAGTCTATGATACTAAAGGAATCATGGGAAGTTACATTTAGATGTTCAGAACATGAATGAATATGGACCTATTGCATTGCAAGGAACGAAATACCATGCATCAGGTTATTTTTTTTAATTTTTTTTTTAATAGCGAACAGTGTGAACTGAATCACTTCCAGGGTCTTCAAAATCTGGCAGATAAATCACCATGAGACCCAGTCATTTTCCCAGGATGAACCACTTTAGTTAAGCGGCAAAGCTAGGATTTGAGACTCTAGTGCAATTGGCAGAATTACATGGTAATATTTTGCTTTTAAGAATACTCTGCTTTACAGAAATGACTTGCAAATTGCAAATCATAATAAATCAACCTGATAAATCTATGCATACATGTAATAATAATACTAATTATCCAAATACACAAAAAAAGTCTGTAGTTTTATTTTCCTGCTGTGCGCTAGAAGCCTGAGATGGTTGAGTGTTTTTGGGTCACTATGATTTGAATGTGTGGGGATTTGAAAAAGGGAACACATCTCCCAAGCCAGGAAAGAGGCCCACTGGCTACCAATAAAAGAACGTATCCTATTCAAATCCATGGCCATCACCCACAGATGCCTCACTGCCGACGCCCTGCCCTATCTTTCCGAAAAAATCACCCTTAAAACGTCCACCAGACCCACCAGGTCGTACCTGACTAACCAGACCTATGTTCCCACATTCAAAAAAAGCAAAGCCGGAGGGTCCAGCTTCCAACACCTAGCACCAAACAACTGGAACGCACTCCCCACTGCACTAAGGAACGAAAAATCATACCAGGCCTTCCGCAGACTACTGAAAACCACTATGTTCAACTAACCCACTCCACCCTCCTCTTCTTCCACTGTATGTATCTATGATATGTCCTCACACAAGTACTGTACTCAATGTCTGTAAGGAACACCCCCTACTATTTACCTGCTGTAATCTATGCACCGTGTATGCTATGTACCAAGTGAGACTACTTTCAGCGCCACGATGACCCCGGGCAGATGTGCGCTATACAAATTAAAATAAATAAACAATGTCCCATCCGTTCTATCGTGGGGTCCCATCATTTCCAGGAAGTCCGTGCAGGAGAGTCCGTGTGACCCGTTCACATGGGTGAATTTGGTATGTACATATGTCTGCTGTCGCTGTAAACACATCATTTCAGATGCAACTGTGGGAATGCACAGTTAGATAGGCCAGGCCTGTGACCAGTTAAGTTGTATCTGACACTAAAATGGCCATGAACCAGACGTTCTCCATCTCCCCTTTACCAACTGCAACGTCATTCTGGCCAAATCACTTTACCACTAACTGTGCTTTGTTTGTATCAACTGCTAAAACTGTGAGCACCACCCCAAGGTCACTGTTTTACTCCAATTTATGCCGGCATCCATCAAAACTCAGGAATGCTTCAATGTGTGACACGTTTCCATTCTCAGCAGGTAGGACTATGCTTTATAATAAATCACAGCACATTTGTGCAGAGCGGAGCCTCATTGTTTGCTGTCTCAGCTGGGAGGCCGTGGCTGGAATGGTCATGCATTACGGCCTATTTTAGGGTTGTCAGAATTTCTTGATTTAAAATTGTCATTATGATATGGTAGACCTTTTGGACATGGACACCGTTATGGATTAATGTATTAGACGCAACTGCACGTGAAAGCACATGTGCATGGAAAGATTGCCGGCAGTAGTGGTAACTTAAATGAGCTGTGCTTTATATTCAGAAAGCTTTGCTTGGACTCGTCCGTTGGATGACATGCAAAGCGTTATGCTCTGCTCCTCTAGACACCTTAGAACAGAATCAATCCCACGTGTTAACCAACGATTTTAAGGTGTTTACAACGTGTTGCTGCCAATTCTGATAACTTTTCAATATTAGTGTTAAGGATTGGGTAGGTAAAATTTAAAAAAAATATCGCCCGTAATGAAAATCAAAAGTGGGCGTCCATGCTAAAGATGGTAGCAGTGTCACGTCTATGTGGACGCCCCCATTTCCACTCCAGGGAACGCGCATTGTTTTTTAAGGCAGCGGGTGGAGGCGGAAATAGTGTTACATTCCCACCTCCCTTTACCCTTCGCTTCAAAAACAGCTTGGTTTTACACAAGTATGAGATGATGAAACGGGCGTAAAGCTAACGATTTCCTGCGGAATAGACCCGTTTTTGCACAGTCTGGTGTATTCCATAGGAAATCTGTGTAAACGCTGCCTGCCATGCATACATGGGGAGTGCAAAAGAGAGGTGTAAAAAGTCTTCCCCCATTTCTTTATACTTCTCTTTTGCACTCAAGAAATGACGAAAATTGCCCAGAGAGGAAATGTTTGCACATAATATAACCTGCCCATCCGGGCAATGTAAGCAAAGGAGCAGCGTTTGCTCCACAGTGTAGGTGCTTGAGGGTGTGCTCTGGGGTAAGGCCGGGTTGCAAGCTGCATCCCCTAACCCTGGAGAGCTGCAGATACAGTGGCACAGAGACACACAAGGGAGCCCTGGTCAGCTGGAGTAGGCAGTGGCAAGAAGAGCCAGGGAAATGATCAGAAAGATGGACTGGAATGAAGGGATACTCATTGAGGAGCAAAGCTTGTGCTTCGTTTTTGGATTAATCAATGTGGAATAGGCTGGGTTAGGCTAGTCTGCTTGGCCCACAATTGCCAAAGTCCATGAGGAAGTCAGGACTCACAGTTCCAAAGGAAAAAGCAGTCCCGCATTCAATCCCGATGAGGAAGGTGCCTGTCCCGCCTACTGTGAGGTGTGAGGTGAAGAAAGGCCAAAGCGCCACCAATTATATTCTATAAGCCACAGTTGATGAGCTGTGTGACAGTGACAAAAGTGACTGCAGCCTGACACTCTACCAGGACAGGGAAGAAAAAGGCTATCAACACCTCACGTCATCAGAGTTGTGGGACTCAACACCTCCCATCACTCCACAAGCCCAAGTAGCCCAACCCTAATTCAATATGATGCTGATCCCAAGGAAGCCATGGTCAGAATCCCACTGTCTGCTACATGTGCCCATATGTTCCTTCCAGCTTTCCCATGGATGGAATGTGGCCGCTCGCGGCCTAGGGGAGTATGTAGAAGAGCTTTGCAAGGCTGTGTTTTCTTGGGCATGGTTTCTCTACATGTCCTGGCTCACCATGAGACTGTGGAAGGCTCAAAGTCTGCCCGTAAGCACCTTCTGCTCAACCCTAGGATGTTGGTAACGAGGTGAGGTTTCTTTATTGCTTTTCAGGGAGCTTTTGCAAACTTGGTAAATTTTGATTTCTAACATACAGCCCCTCCCAAATGTTTTTGGGGGCGTAGAAAAGTCATCATAAGGGCTTTTCCATATTTGTTTTCTTGGGCATGACTTCCCCAATGTAGTGAGCAATTTCCAGACATAACCCCCTTGCACAGAGAACACCTCCTCTCCAGCTGTCTCTCCTCTTGGCGCTGCATCCCCGTAGTATACAGTTGAGTCCCCCGATAAATTCGCTACAAATGTACACGTGGCTCCTCCACCTTTTCCTTCTCATGCCTTTCCCAGCATTTATTTATCCCTGCACCCATCCCAACTGTCTACCTGACGTTGCTTCTCCCTCCCACTACTGATTCTACCATCGTACTCCTCGAAGGCATACATTATGGCATGAGGCGCTATACAAATGCAAGATAACATATCACAACATAGAAGGGCACAGTAACCTTTGGAGCTTCCAGGAGCTGTGAGTGACCTTATGTGCACAACCCAGGGTGATGCAGCCCTCACAACAGACTCAGGACCTTCACAATACTCGGGCTTGTATAACCCATTATCTTCATGTTGTATTCCCTGAACTGTCATACTGTCATATTGACATATATTCCTGTTTTGTTCGATCATCTCACTGTTAGAATATGTTGGATGGCAAACTCTCTGTTTTGTCCCAAAAAATGAATTGTACCCTAACTGCCTCACACATTTGCAGCAGTAGCTCACAATCTGCCCAAGTTTCCTTCTGAAGAGGTTTCTGACCTCCCACCAAGCTTCTCAGCTCCATTGCTGGAGCCAGACTCTAATACATCTCAGGATAGATACTGCTCCTGACTTCGCTTTCCACGTTGCTGCAAGAAACATGACTAGGAACAGAGCTTTTTCTCTCATCGGCTTGCTGGGTCCCTCCACACAACTCTCTAAATTGAAAATGTGCCATTTTCTGAGATTTGCTCCCTTGTCCAAGCTGGGGCCAACGTCTTCCCCGATCTTTCGTGCCAACCACCCACCTTTGAGGCCTCCCTTCTAAACTCTAGTACTGCTTAGTCAATTGGAAATGGCCTCCCTGATCACCCTTGCTTCTCTTCCCCCAAGATCTCAGCTGCTCCCAACTAGTCCCTAATGGGGGGTACTTGTGTGGCCAAGCCTTCATCTCACTAGGCCCTGCATCATCCAATGTCTCTCCTACTTAATTTCCCTCCACTTCTGACATATATAACAGCAGGGCCGCTGATTAGGATGTTGGTGGGGTGTCAGGGGCCCTCGTGAGATGGGCAAGGTGTCCTCGTGAGATGGGGTGCAATATGACATGCGTGTCAAAGGCCTACCACCGGGCATTCCAGCAAGGACTTTGCAGAGATGGGGGTTCACCCGGTGTATGTTGGCCGGCCTGGGCTCCAGAGAGTGATTGGCTGTCTTGCTGCAGAAAAGCAATTCTTTACAAGCGACACAAAGATTGGGCGATAACATGATATTCATAACTGGAGCTTGTTAAAGAAAGCAGGCAATGCCCTACTACCCCATTGGGGGTGCCAAGAACAGACGATGGGCTGAGTAGTTTTAGAGCCACATGATTTTGAATTTGCCCGTCTGCACCCAGCTGTCAGAAATGGTTGAACAGCGTGTGTTTGTTTTGTTCAGATGCCTTCAGATTAGCACCATTCGTGCACACAAAGCACGGATATGAGTTCCTGCTTTGCTGAGGAGGGAGGCATATGATGTTTTTAATCAGACCTCTGTCTAAGGATCACAAGAGAACTAATTATGCAAATAGAAACGATGAGCTAGCACACATTGCCAGAGCCAATATTTTAACTACACATCAAGTGGTACATGTTTGTTAGGGGCCTGTTTTTTTGCATTGAGATTAATTGGCTGCATAAGTATTAACATTGAAATCGTGAAGGGAAGTGATGCAATGGGCCACATGTCTCCCAGACTACAGCAAGCCCAGGCCTAAATGAGTTCCAGCCTCTTCGCATGCATGCCCTGCCCTGCCCAGTGCATTCACAAGCTACTCATTTACCATCATGTTTTAGGCCTTTGTTTTGTAATATGGAAACTTTAAATCACTCTCTCCAGCACACACATGCACACACAGGATCTGTGACAAGAAGTCACAATTAGAAATAACGACCATATCAAGCAGGTGCCAGAGGCGATGGGTTACCAGACAACTCAAGCACAGAATGTCCCTCTAAGAAGCTCTTTATCTGGTTAAAGATGAATAAACTGAGACCTGTTTTTGACTGGGTCCCACCTGTTAGGGTCACTGGACAGTAGTCAGTTCCCCTCCCTCAACGCCAGATTGCAGTCACTCACAGTCTGTGGGAGTACCACATACTTCTTACCTGGGTTTCTTGGCTGTTGTTGATGTGATCAGGAGTTGGTGTCAGACTCTCCTACTAGCTCTGTGATGACTCCAATGGAGATTCCCCGGCGGTGACCTCCTCCCATGTGGCCAGGGGACGGCAGCCACTACCCGATCCTGACCCTACGGGAGCATATATGAGGGAGGATCACATGGGAGAAGACAACTACCGGGGAGAAGTTTTGAATTCATTGAAAAAGACATAGTATTCGCCCTTCCCAGGAAGAATACTCTCTAATAGCCAAGTATTTAAAGGCTTATCGTCATTCTGGTCTTGTCCCCACCTTTGACCTAAACACCTACAACTCACACACTACAGCTTTTGTTTCTGATGTGCCTGTATGCAAAATCCCTCCGAAAAACCATCTAAGAGTTAAATGTCCATTGACATCCATGGACTCCAAATACCATAAACACTCCTGTACTGAGACAGGGAGGAGAATGATGGAGTTTATGCAAAGTGGCAGGAGATCGAAGTACAACATGCAGGATAGTTGTTTTTCCAGGTTTTCAGTGTGCAAGACATTCAAAGATGATAACCGCACTATTGAATCGAGAAGTGCAGGAGAAGACATTGAACCCCTTACTGAGGCTCAGTACCACAAGGCACATGGACAGACGTGGTGGAACGGAGAAGGCTGCCAGGACAGGAGGAGGAATGCCATGTGCAAGCAAAAAGGGCCGCGGAGACGCTTGGATCTTCACGGAAGCTCTTGGATGTTGGGCCGTTCGATAAGACAACGTTTGCCAGTCCGGCCCAAAAAGGAAAGCTCGTTTGTGAACACAGAGCCAAGCAGGACGATGGAAGAATGTCTGAGCACTCCAAAGAGGGAAGCAGGTGAAGGAACCGAACCACAGAGATACAAGAATAGTCAGAGATACTGGAAGGAACCGATGAGTCTGGCCAAAGCAGCTCGGGACCAGAAAGCTTTCGGGCAAGTATGCCAACAAATGTTTGAATGGTAGGAAATTGCTAATGCAGAAAATACATGAGTTTGTTTGAATGCAGTCATGGCAAAGTACACGTTCAACACCCAATAAGAAGAATGTTTGAATGCAGACAGATGCATCAGATGCCAGTGTGGGAGAAAGGTTTGAGCAAATGTTACCATAGACATATACCAAGCACGTGACGGTATATGCTATTGTGGTATTGTTATGTTTGGACGCTGTCGATGGTCATTGTGGCATCATTTGCGCCGTGTTTTGGATTCGCATTTTGGGCCTTGCAAGATATCGTTGGCTCCCCAAAGCAGCGGTACATGCATCTCGAAGGAACTGGCAGGTGTGACTCTGCCCTTTGTTCCTGAAACAGTACTTCAGGAGCTGCGCCCTGAGCAGCAGTGCATTGCTACTTTTACAGGCGCCACGCTACGTGAGTTTTGCTACTAACTTTAGATTCATAGATCTTCATTAGCATAGTGCATCTTACCTCTTTCTCTATTTCTCTCATCTGTCTGTTTCCGTCTACTCCATGCCCGGCTTCCCACCCGCTTCAGACACATACACTGCCGATCATCAGAACTCTTGACAGACCCGTGAAGTACATTCTTCAGTCCCATCCTCAGTTCACATTCATTCACTATCCAACTTCCACACACACTCACTGATCTCTATCTTGGCCATAGCAAAAACGATGCATGCTCATCTCCGGACTACACTTACCAGCAGCCTTCGCTTCTGTTCGTGTCTCACATACACGGTCTCCTTTGTTTTTGTCAGAACGGCATTAAGTTCCCGGTAGGTCTGTATTCATGCCTTAACCCTCTCCATCTCTTTCACCACTTCTTTATACTTACTTGGATCTCTGTCCACTTATCATCCTCCGCAACGACATTGTCTTCGGAAACCGACAAACCATTCCTTTCCCATTGGAAACAACTGACAATGGACTACTAAAGCAGGGTAAATTATTAACAGTGCATGCACGGTAATAATCCAAAATCCCCTCTTACCGTGAGCATTTCATTCCCATACAGACATGCTGAGCTGAAGGGAAGTTACCCAGGACGCTGGACTACAAACCTGTCTTCTCAAACCCACGCACCCAAGCTACACAGGGTTTTCTCCCCCACTAGTGTTTCCCTGGTGGCCTCCCTCTGCTCCTACATTATTGAGATGGGAGACCATGTAGATTCTCATATCAGCAAGCTGTGTCAAGGATGCAGGTTGGTGGATACCATTTATTTTGACTGTTAGTAATTTGTATTTGAAAGAGCATTTACGCATTAAAATTACAGGTATAGCCAAAGAACTGTGAAATGCATAAGAGGTCCTGGCAGGCGAGTAGACCAGGCAGCTCAAATTTTATAAAGATTCCTGGCAGGGGAGTATACCAGGCGATCAGCAAAGTTAGTTAAAAGAAATTCTATAGAAAGACTGTCATAGAACATTTTGTTTAATCTAGAACTTTGTGAGTCAGTGAAGAGACAAAGGAACTGTTAATAAGGGACATTTTGCAATCATATTTAAGAATCCAGCAGTAGGAGACCACCCTCCGTATTCAAGGGTCTTCACCTCGGAGAACATTTTCTTTGGAGTCCTTCTTATACTTTTGGTTTTGGACACTTTTGCCAACATCAAGTTAAAGACATTTCCTTGCACCCCTTTGTTGGCTGGTTTGAAGTGTGAGGGTCAGGATAGGACGTTTGGGACACAAGGACATCTTTTGAGTTACTGACATCCAGACAGACAGATCCTTAGATTTTGATTTCTAGATAGGGAAGATCCTCTTTAGAATAGGGCCAGAAAGCCATTTTCCCAACACATTTTAATATAATAAATGTATTTAACCAAAAACATGACAACTTTGTGTCCGGCTTTCATTTCAGACTCCTCACACTACCCTTAGGATTCCTCAAGGGGCCGGGAGTCAGGAAGTTGTACAAATGACAAGACCCCAGGGGTTTCCTGGATTCCTCACTGGGTGGCAACAAGTTGTCTTTTCTGTTGGGCTTTCCAGTTCAGGGCCACTAACCTTAGACCCATCCACCACTGTACATGCTTATGTAGAATCTGATACCTAGAATCTCTCACTCACTCCTGTTCACTTCCACCTTCCTCCTCCTTCTTTTCTTCCCCATCCTACATGCTTTTTTGCTCTCTGCCACCTCTTGGCCCTGCCGCCATGTTGTCCCCATGGCTTCTTGTTGCCTTTTTCTATGGTCACTCATCCTTGCTTTTTCTCATTTCCACCTCCTTTTCTCCTTTTTATCTTTCCTCCTCTCCCTTGTCTTTCTCCTCTACTATCTTTCCCGTCTTCACATTCTCTCCAATATGTCTTCAATCGTGTTCTTCCTCTCTGCTCTCTCCTCTCCTCCTCCTCAGCCCCTCTACATCCTCTCCTTTCACTGCTTGCTGAGCTGCTATGTTCTACAATGGTTCTTTCATGAACCGTGCCGTGCTCACTCGACTATGTGGTTTCTAGGTGGCATAGGCCAGGCAGTGTGCCACAATGGTTCCCTTTACAGAGCTTAGTGTGTTCCTTATTGATTGGACACATCACAGACCATCAGGGAGACTCATGTTTATTTTGGTTCTTTACTCTCACAAAGCTAGGGATGCACTGGGGGTGCCAGGGGCTTGACTACATACCACCGCTTGGGCTTGAATCATGCAGTGGGTGGTTATCCCTAGGCCTGAGAGGAAATGCAGTCCCCTCCCCAACCTCAAGCAGGGGACATTGTCCCATACTGGTCTAGAAATTAGTTTAGTGTGCAGCTGTACCATGAACGGACAATGGATACATATTTCAAAAATAATTTCTCCATCATTGTCAACATCTTCGAACATCTCCTCATTAGACAACTCCCTTAATGACTGGATGGGATTTACACACAAAACTGTGAGCCACTCACCTTCTTCCTCATCAGTCCCTAACAGTACAACCTTATCTTTTATTGTTGCCGCCTATTGATCTAATGTGAGGATGGTACTTTGGGCATTCTCTTGAGGGACTGCTGTCCTAAACAAGAACTCGGCTGGCACTCTGTATGTTTTTTCTTTCAGACCTGGCACCCATCCTTCAAACACCAGTACTCCATATAGGAAAAATCTGGATGTATAGGCGCCCCTCTGGTAGTGCCACCATTATAAATTGCTTGTATTATCGCAATGGCCCTAGCATAATGTATTCCTGGGATTGAGCACACTAATCCGTCCTCGGTAAATGCAATAGTCATGTTTCGTTTGCTCAGGAGGTCCCTACCTTGCAAGTTTTCTGAGGTATATTTTGAGAATATTAATGGGGTTACCGCCTCTTGGATACCTGCCTTGATGGGTACATCTTCTGTAAACAGAACTGACATTACTGCTGCAGAGAGCCTCTGTGTGTCCATTACTTTTCCTGATAAGGGAAAGTGACCTTCATTAATACCGGACTTTGGTGCAACCTTGTCTACAATCAAGGTGAATGTTTTACTATCTATCCTCTCAACTACCTGGGGCTCCTCTCCTGGGTCGGCACTGACTGACAGGACTGGGCACACCATGGCTCTTTGTGGGCTGTCCTATGTGGACCAGGTGTTTGACCCCAGAAATGGAAAAATGCTCCCTCCTATGACACGTGCTCGAGTGTAATGGGTGACCATACCATGTGGCAAAGGGTCCTTGTCTCAGGGCTCAGATGGGGACAGTGGGTATTGCTGCTGCTTATACTCCAGTTCAGAATTTCTGGTTTCTGCATTTGCTTGTGTGGAGGTGTCAGATACTGATACTGTGTTGGTTGCAGTGGTTAGGTATTTGTAGGGGGCCAGAGGCAATTGCGGGTATCATCTTCGATGGCAGGTGGTATGTATGTGCAAACGTGGGTCCATTAGGATAAGCATGGAAATCATAAGAATATATTGGCCTGCTCCTACATTCTTGCGCAAAGTGTCCTTTCCTGCCGCAGGTCCAACACGGTCTGATCTCCTAAACCTCAGCCTCATCCCCTAAAACCACGTCCTCCCTGAAAACTTCTTCATCCCCTCTGATAGCTTCCCACATCCTTTATATTGTCTGGGTACCCTTGGCAACCCTCTGTCCTTTCCGGTTCTTGCCTTGTGTCCTCCTTCCGCTCAGGTGAGCTTTTAATCAGCAATCCTTCTACACTTAACTTTGCCAACTTCTTCTGTACTAACTTCGCTTCAGTCTTCTGTATCAGCTCTGCTGTTTACTTTTCCTTCTCCTGCCTTCTACTACAATGATGCAATATGATTGCCTGGATCTCAGCCAATCTCATTGCTTCAATCCCTACAACCTTATCTAAATCATTATGCAGATATATTCATGTCCCAGGACTCCCCTGTTTCCGTCCCCCACATTTCTTGAATCTGGTTTATATACAATACAGGGTCTTCATCTAACTTCATGGTACGGGCCATAATCAAATTGATATCTGGTGCGTGTGGGCATGCTGACCTTAATGCATTCCATACTCTTGCTCAACAGTCATTATACTGTGCTCCATCATGATTGTCAATATTCATATGTATTCCTCTGTCCACCTTCCTCCTTATGTCATGTGCCTGTTCTTACAGCCTTGCAAATAAACTTTTCATGTCTCCCACTGCCAATGTAATCGCAGAAATCTGTTTATCTAATGCACATATCCATTTGCCTGCCCCGCTGTGAGTGAGGGAAATGCCTTCATTCAATTGTGTCTGTCCGTGTGTGGCCAGGGCATGTTTTGTGCCCTCCCATGTCCCTTGTGTAGTAACGGAAGCTGTGTTCCTAACTGTTTAACCTATACGGTCCTCCCTCCTCTCTTCCCTTTTAAAACCAGCATTCAACCTGGTTGTGTGCTAAGCTTCGGCCCCCATAAGCTCTCTAAACTGAGTGTTGGTATTGGTGGTATCGCCTCCTCCTGATTCTCCCCCTGCTTCTGATGCCTACTCATCTTCCTCCTTTGCAACCTCTGCATCTCTGGTTGTTCAAGTCAAGTCATAATCTACACTGATGGTATGCAATGAACCCTCTGGAAGCCCCCCCGCATTGGGTTTATCTTCGCTTGCGGCTATCTGCACACCACTATTCACTCTACTATCATTTCAGAACAGAATGTCTCCTGATCGTCATTCATCTGCACCTATCATCACTTTCTGTCCTCCTCCTGCGCTGCTCATGCCAGCTCTGCCTCTATTCTGTGGAGAGTCTTTTATAATTCTCTCTTCACCCTATTTTCTACTTCCAAAACCAAGGCGTCTTGCGTAGCATTAGGCACTGAGTTGCATGTGGCATTCACATTACCAGTGGGTACCTCCTGTCTTAGTATGGGTTGGTGTATTTACTGGGGGTCAGTATAACCTGCTGTGGGCTGCGAGGGGAAACAACCATATGGAGGCGGGGTCATGGGAATAACACTATGTGTCGGTGTTACCACTTTTTTTTCTTTCTGTTCCTCTGGTGCATCTTCTAAATCCTTGTCCATTCTCCAGAATTTGAGGATACCCTGCCTATTTCTCAACTTTTTCTCTTTACACTTCGCAGCCAGATACGTGTACATATGTGAGAAAACAACCCTGTTATTCGAGACCCCCTACTTGCCTCGGTTTTTACATTCCACCTTTTGTACTCGCATCCCACTCAGAAGGGCATACTCGAGTGGGATCTTCATAACTCTTCCCACTTCTCTCCTTATCAGAAATACTTATTTATCATATAGCCAATCCAGTGACACCATTGTTCCCTACCCTTCCAACATTGTGTGCACTCCCCACATCATTCTCAGAGTCCCCTCAACCCAAAACAAACCTTCCTTGCCCCATCCCGCTCACACACAACATTACCACCACACACCCCTATTCATACAACTGGGGAACCATTGCTCCATACCACAACAATTCTATGTACACATTAAACCACAATTAATATACAAAACAACATAAAAATAAAAAAAAAACACTTATTAACACAATGGTTTAGACCCTTCCTCTGTCTCCTTGCCTAGAGACGATGGAATTTCCCCTCCTCACACCTCCTTGTGCCGGGCAGAGGGATCCATGCCCCTCTATATTATGGACCACTACTCTACTTGCATCACTGCATTCCCTCTTGTATGAGGGGATGCCTTTTCATCTCTCTTCTTTTATCACTGTTATACTACTTATGACACCCTCTTTCCTCTTGTTGGAGGAGATCCCTCTGGCCACTGCTATAAAACCAATGCATCACCACATGGTCTGCTCTGTCCACACACTCACAGACACTCAGCTTCACACGTCTTCTCCCCCCTTTGTTTTCTCCCACAAAAGGTGTCCTCCTGAGCACCTCCGATGCAGGATCCCCGTCAATTTGCCTGCACAACTGGATGCAGCGCCCCACTCCAAGGAACAGGCAGGCCTCCTGACTTCAGTTCTCCTGCACACCTACTCAAGTCATGCACATGGGACTGGTCACTGCAGACGAGTGCTGCTACCCAGGATGCATGGCAGGGGCACCCCGACATCATGGAGAGTCTGGGATCATGTCAGGGTCACCAATTTATCAGGGTGAATGGCCCAAAACCCAAACGATAAAAAAAACCAAATAGGGCAAATAATTGATGCACCGTTTGCAAGGACAACAACTTTTTATTACATGCAAAAGTATCAGACGGCCCATGGTACCAAACTAACATGGAGCTCACCCCACCCAGGGAAAGAACATATTTTATAGTGGAAACAGAAAATTAACAAAACTATGTATAATAAAGATTACAACATGATCCTTTACTCCCCATTGCCTAATGCCTATATACAGTTCTAATTATCCCCTACAGTCCATTATCCTATTGGTCACACATTATCTAAAACACATTCCCCTAAACATGTAACATACTGCATCATCACTATGAAACTTAGGAGTTGATTGACTACAAAGTACATTGTTGCCATGATATAATTTGTTGATGAATAAACATTCTTGACCATCACGTGATGTGCACGCCTCTGTCAGATCCTGATCAAAGTGTGAATAGCGAGGTCACCTCTACTTGGATAATACAATGACCCTCCTTATAATACAAGACACTGGGGCTCATTCCAACTCTGCTGGTATCCTGGTGGATGTCAGGGAGAATCCTCATACAAGTGCTAAATTCCCTTTACCTTAGAGCCCTCCAGCTCTTTTGCTATATTTTTGGGCTTTGAACTTTTCATTTTCAATGTTTTTTACTTTTGTGTTCTTTGGTAATGGAGTTTTTAAAGCAAACACCATGGCATCATCATTTTCTGTGTGTCACAGAGCACCTTTAGGGCAGTGATACAGGGTTGTCTTTTCAGACTTCCCACTTTAAAATCAATTTTCTGGGACTGACTACTGTCTCTCTGAACATGTAAAGTTGCCATAGACTTTACTAGTCTCTTTAAATGTACAGACCCAGTACACCCTATCGTCCATAGAGTACTGGATGGGTTGATAGTTATCCCCTTTTTTCTGATTCTCATGGAACATTAATTAGTATGTTCCCCTTTCTCTAAGATTTGACTGGTGGCAGTGCTATCTACCATGTTCATTCTACCGTAGGCTATCAGTACTGTTAGAGGCTACGGTGGTACCCTCAAACTCAAACCCGGTTATCCACTTTAATTTTGACTTGGTTCTGGTCGAGTTGTTTCACCATATCTTTTTGTAAAGGTCTTTCTAGTATTTTACTCTGCGTGCCAAACCAGGTTTGGTCCTTATGTTCACTGTCCTTTGGCGGGCTTCTTCACAGAAGCCCTCCTTAGGCGCCTGAGTGCCCCTGCACAGGGTCTCCTGGAGTCCCAAGTCGCACTCTAGTTTGATTGGCTAGGTAACTGTCCTGCCAAGACAGCCACCCTGCTGTGTGATTGACAGCCAGGCTGTGTGAATGGGGGATTTGGTGCATAAAAAGTGAGTCTCTGGGACTGGAAGGCAGAGTCGCCACTGGAACGAGAGAACCAACGAGAAGCTGAAGGAAGACGACTGCTGCAACTACTGGACACCCTGTGAAGCACTGCTGCAGGTCCAAATCGCCTGAAACATCAACGACAGAGGAAATTTGCAAAGAATCTTCTTCCCTTGAGCATGGTGGGAACAACCAGCTCACCAAACGCCAGACACTGGTCCTCATCCTGGTCGAATTTGCTGTGCATCGCTACAGTAGATCGGATAGCTAGTGGGAAGAGAACCAGTTTGGGTTTTAAGGAGGGAAACTTTCATTCGATGTTTGGCTCCGCTGATGGCTTCATCCCTGGGCAGTGCAGGACCCTCCAACCATCCTCCTTCTAGTCACCACGACGAAAGCTTCAGAAACCGTGAGCCTGCAGGAACTGGCAGGAACAACTGCCTCAGCTACAGCATTCTTCTTCTTTTAAGGTACTGTGCAAATTCGGTCGTTCGTCCGTCTGACTGCGGTGAAAGTGCTTGAAATCTTTCACCTCTCCGAAGGCTTGTCCTTCTCTACTCCTTTGAATAACTTTTCCTTCAACCAACTTCGTTTTGAACTCTTGGCAAAGACTTAACCGCAAACTACTTTGAACTGTGTGATCCTCTGCAAAGACTCTGTACCATTAACATTGGCCCAGGCCTATTGATCTGAATCCTAGTTGTAGTAAGCCTTTTCTAGATTGCCCTGCCTATTACTTGTTGGTGTTGTTGATTTTTGATAACCTTGTCTTTTCCCTCCCTTTTAAATTGCTGGAGTGCCATTTTGCTCACACTTCATTTTGAGCTCAGCTTGTCCAGAATTGATTAGGGTTGTGTAGTGTATTAAGAGTGTGATTTTCTGCTGCTTTACATTAGTCAACGGTTTTATAACTGATGGTGTAAATAAATGTATATTCTTTTACTCAGAAACCTTGAGTCAGTGTTGGTTTGAACCATCGCAATTGCTGTCCTTTGTTTAACTTCTGATACTGCTCACTCTACTCTTGAGATAAGTCTGGCTGCTCAGCCATCACTACCACTTTACTCTGTAGTACAGGCTTGTAGCAAAGGTGAACACTGATGATAAAGGAAGAAAACAGAGACTGCAATCACTAAGTCTCAAAAACGACTGGATGATTAATGAAAAGATGTATAATCTCACCATTTTGCAAGGAGAAAATAATTCTCTATAGCGCAAACATGTTCAAACGTTTTTGAGACTTAGTGATTGCAGTCTCTGTATTCTTCCTTGATCATCAGTGTTCATAAAAACATTGTTTAATTACTTTACTTTGTGTTAGGGTCATGTACCCCAAGATACAGGCCAGAGACCCTCTTAGAACACATCATTTACACAATTTCAAGACAACAAGATGCTGCACACTCGATTGAAGGTGCACTTCATTGTTCTGTATCTCCTTCATTTGTTTTTTGAGATGCTAATGATTCATATATTGAGAGTAGACAGTGGATTAGTAAATTCAAGATATCATTGGGAGAGGGCATTGATGCCATTGAATGTCCATAATGAAGGGTTCTTTTGAATAGCATGAGCGAATGGCCCTGCAGCTTGATCATTGAAATAGAGGACTCTGAGGGAAAATGATTAGCGTCTAACCAAGATGGTTTGGACCTTGTTTGGAGTTTATAGTCACCACAAGCTACATATAAGTCCTTGGTTCGCCATGTACTGAAAAAAGGAAAGAGTATTGTTGTCCAAATTAGGTAGCATTTAGGTCATTATCTGGGATTACTACATTGATTGCAACTTTAGATAGTGCTGTTATTTCTGTTTTGACATGCTTGCTCATAATGAGTTTTCCTTACGGTTTCTTTGCATTGTATTGTTTGTTTTCAGTTCAACTTTGGCTCAAGAAGAAGAGATTGAGATCTCGAAACGCATCAGCCGTTCATGTTGGACTTTTTGCACATGCACTTTTTGCTCGATGAAGTTTTGTAGCTATTAAATTCTTGTGTTCTTAATCTACAACATATGAATGACCATTGTCTTCTCTTTTTTTAAAAAAATGTTTTTTATTTGTTTGGTTGAATCACTCAACCTTTCAAATTTTTCATACACATTTAAAATACAATAAAAATAACATTCTTACATTTCAACAAATTCCAAATTTCAGCATTCATTTTATTTCATGATTTCACTTCCTATTTTACACATTTTGTACGACCTATTTACATTTTGCTAATAATCTAAATTAAAAAAATACCATTCAATGGAATTACCTCAAAACATCTCTATAACATGGAACAATGTTTTCTCTCATCGGTCACCTTCAATCCTATCACAGTCAGGTAGTGTTGCTTGAACAAATTGAACAAGGGCAATCTGTACAGTAGTTTGTCTATGTATTAGATATAGACAGATATTATCTGGGTCCATATTTCATCTTCAGTTTGAAGGATATTAAATTGAAACAGATTTTTAAAAACACTTTCTCGCATACTTATCAAGGCTGGGCAGCTGACAACCAAATGTGATAATGTTTTTATGAACTGTATATTGTTATAGAAACTACAGATATTTTGGTTTTTCAAAATTAACCCTCTTTGTGCACGAATCTCATTTGTCAAACACAAATTAGGACAAGGTAATCCGCATGCAGTAGCCAGGAAATGTTTTGATTTCCTATTTTGGGGGCGTCTGCTAAGATGTCCAGGAAAGCACATCCTATGTCTAGAATGAATACATTAAACAAGGTTGAGGCTAGAATGCATCCTTGTTTTAACCCTCCCTCTGTTATGATCCTAGAAGATAGTTGTCCATCCAAGCTCAGCCTTACTTGGACAGTTGTGTCTGTGTGTAGTTTTTTAAAAATTATTGTTAACAATGATGATGGATATCCACATTTTTCTAACTTAGTGAAGAGCAGTTGCCGATCAACAGAATCAAAAGCTATCCGAAAGTCAACAAATGCCATGTATAGGGCCTGCTTTTTCCCCAGATATTTTGAAGCTAGCATGTTAAGTGTTATCATATTTGGTGAGGTGCCCATGCCAGAGAAAAAACCCAACTGAAAGGGATCTCTTCTGCATTTTAAGAGGGTTCATTTATTGATTTCTTGTAGTATTATTCGACAATATATTTTGCCGGGAGCATCTAGCAGTGCAATAGGACGGTAACTCTCAGGTTTACTTTGGTCACACTTTTTATAAATGGGGACAATTATTGAGTGTCTCCACGATGCAGGAATAGTTTGTGCATAATTTATTTGTTCAAATATAAGGAAGGGAATATTTGACCAAAGTTCAGGGTGTTGCTTCAGGCTGCGATTTGAAAGACCATCAGGGCCCGGGGCTTTTGATTGACTGGCCAAATTGATATAGTGCAAAATATCCGTTTTACCAATATGGAGATAAAAGGGTACCAGCCCTCTACTAACCGTTGTTAATTCAGTGGACATAGGCCTGTCATAAATTCTTTTGAAATGGTCTAGCCACACAGCTTCAGGGACACTGTGTACTTGAGACGCACCTTGAGACGTCAAAGTGGCTTGATTTAAAGTTTGCCAGGTGAGAGCTGAGGACTTGCCTTGAATTAATGTAAGCATCTTTTTCGCCATCCAACTGACAGAGTTTAGCACGATGTGCTTTCAGCCACTTTTTATATCTAGTTTTGATATTGACAAGAGCGTCAAATCTTTTAATTGCTGGCAGTTTTAAAGCCTCACATTTATGCTGACGAAAGAGAGTTTTTCTGTTTTTCACCTCAGCGTCAAAAGTGTGATGTTTGTGAGATGGGAATCGCTTAGAGGGTTTTTTAGTTGCATGCTTTTGCATTACATCATAGTACGGTACATCACGTGAGTGTTCTCTGATATCAGTGTGTACACATGTAGATGCAAGTGATTCTTTCAGTTGTAATAAAGATTTTTCTGACCATCTTATTCAATTTAGTCTAGGATTGATGGTTCGAGTTCCCCTCATCTTATAGGAATGTGTTCTTTGAAAGTCAAGTGGAGGTGTTCCATTTCATTGTGAGCATTTTTAATGATCACTATTTGGAGCATCCTCTATTTTAAATGTGTTGAGTTTCGATAGCAAACCGCTATCTGCATAGATATAGTCAATGTGAGCTTTGGAGGCGCCACGCGATCATGTATGCTGAAAAGTGCCGTCGGTGGTGCCAGTCTAGATAGCATGTGTAAAGTGCGAGATTTCATAAAATGTATCCATTGGATTTCCCTTGCTTTATCTTCCATGTGTGTAGAATCTAGACAATGTAAGTTCCGATCTCCTGCCACTATAATGTGCAGAATTTCTGAAACTAAAGAAATATAATCTAGCATGGTAGACACATCGTAAATAAATCTCTGATCATCAATACCTTTAGGATTCCAGTACAGATTTATACATGCATATAATGTGATTTGATCAGATACAACAGAAAGGTTTGACAAGTTATTTGGAGCATAAGAGAAAATTATACTTAAGTTTGCACTGGACTTTACACATGTGAGGAGACCAGCCATAGGGCAACCTTTATTGCTCTTAATGGCAGCAGTTGCGTGGACTTCGTGGTCGTTCCAAATTGGCAAATTGATTAGCCATGTCTCCTGGAGCATCACTATGTCAAACTGATCCAGTCTGCAACTTGAGTTATTAATTAAGTGATGGTGTCCACATTTGTTCCACGATGCAAGTGCAACGGTATTCTTGCCATTTTGATGCTCCAGTTAACTTTGTACACTGCCACAATTACATGCACAGTTTTGAGTGGGTTTCCCACTAATCACATCTGTGAGTGGAGCTGGCCACAATTGAGCCACTGTTGTTCCAAGATGATTAACATTGACTCGGTCATCAACCACCTCCAGTGGTCCTTCTAGTACAAGAAACCCATCTGGAACAATTCCTCCTTTGCTTGCCAAATAACATTTCGTACAACTATAAAACACAACCACATTCTCACAGTGCTTAACATTGTGCTATTGACAAAATCTACTTGTTCAATATCAAAGCTATTAACATCATCCAACATAGGCACATCCGCGAACAATTCCGTTATACTGCGCCTATTTAGATCATACTGCGGATATGTCGCCGGCCGACATCCGAGTATTAAAGAACTCATATTTGCCTCTCGTGGGAGTATTTTTGATTGCGAGGTCTTTGATGGTTTAGAGTTAAAAGGTTTGGCTGAGCTAGTAACATTTAGTGCACACGGCGATGTTCTGGGTAACAGCACCTGAAGGATTTGCGCTATTTCGTTGCCAAACTGAGCGGCCCCTGCGTTCAGGGGAGAATTATTTTCAGTAGGCATTAGGAAGTGCACATTTTTAAGAGTCATATTCGATTCAGGCACATCTTTATGTGGATTACATGATTATTCACCTGTCAGAGGCACAAGAGGGGTCCGGTCAAGAATTCCTGACTCTCTATTGCACAACGATGTTTTGTTCTGAGGTTGGGGGAAGGAATGTGAGTCAGCGAGCTCAGTCAGGCTTTCAAGAGGGGCACTTAGGTTCTTCACATTCGAAAATCTAGCCATAAAGGCATCCACCTCCCGCCTAATTTCTTGATGCCGAGAATCTTTACTAGCCTGATCTTTTAAGGCTATATTGTGGTTAGTCAGCACTGAGGGAGCAGGAGAATCCCCAGCCGCAATCAATGGTACAGCAGATCCCTGATGAATTTTCATAGCTTCTACAAACTCGTCTAAAGGGACATGCACAGGAATGTTTGTGTTTGTCAAATTTGGGCCGTTCGTGACTGCTTTATGAGCTTTCTTCATAAGCAAGTATTTTTTCATGACAGCGAGAGAAACTTTCTGTGTTGCTTTCACAGGCACATTTAATGATTTGATAAAGTGCTTGGTCGCAGTCGTGGCCACAGAGCTGATAGATTTCACATTTTTAGATTTTTTCCCCTGAGCTGCATTTTTATTCTTTTCTGATCCTTCTGTTTTGGAAAAGATAGTATAAGCTTTTTCATTGTTTGGGATAGCTTGAGGCTCACTGGGGATTTTATCAAGAGCCTCTCTAGAAGAAACCTCATCAGTGATAATCTTTTCAATATAGGGCACAGAGGGAATTATTTTGTCAGAGTTTGGGTCAACATTCACTTCTGTGATATTTGCGTGTGGTACTGGGCATTACGTTCTAATAGGGGAGGTAGCACTGTTAATAAGCAATGGAGGTTCAAATTTTGGGCCCGCTGATGACACTGGCCATATTTTCTCATCAAAGTTTTTCTCAAACTTTGTTTTCCATGTTATAATAGAAGCTATCTGAGAGCTTTGCATTGCCATTTTGTCGTTTAGTGTGTCAAACAATTTAATTATGGTGTTCATTGTTGTACTCATGTCATCGAAGGTAATGGTAAGAAGTTTACTCATGCCCTCATGCGAAGGATGTATGTCCGTAACAGTGCATCTTCTTGGAGTGGGGGCTAGGAAAGACGACACTGCATTTTCTTGACCTACGCTAGGGTCCGAGATCATGTTTGGTGAGAAGGATAGTTTCTCCAAACGATCCTGAATGGGAAAATCAGTTTCTAGAGAGTCTAGGTCAATAACGACCATCTCGCCAGACAGGTCACACTGTCTTACAGGGCTGCTCTGCACCATGTCCGCTAGAGACTCACATCTAAGATGGGTGCTATCTGACAGTGAACCTGGCATCGTTTAGATCATTCAACGGACTCTCATCTTCCACACATGGAAGAGCAATTTTAGAAATTTCAGGTCTTCTCTCTGAGTGTGTTTTTGAGGTCTTAATTGTAGATTTGTTCGACTTGCAGGCAGAGTACAAGAATCTTATATCTGTGGATGTAGTGTCTTTGTTTGTTAATCTGTTTTTTGTAGAGCGAATGTTTGGAATTGAGCAAACTTGAGGTTTTGGCGATGAAAAGGCGAATTTGGTTGTTTTGCGCCCAAGATCCAAATTGCCATCAAGACAGGGGGGGCGGCTTAATTGTCCTCAAGGAGTACAGATTTTTCTTCATACTCCCTAGCACAAACACACAGAAAGATGGCAAAATGAAGAGACTGATCACCCAAATCAAGAGGACCTAAGATGTATATAACGTGCACCTCGCACCACGATGCTGCGGTGAAGTGGCAAAGTGGAAAAGTGGTGCTTCCACTAGGTGCGCGCATGCTGGTGCGCTCAAAAAGCATCTTTTAAGATCTCATTTAAAAAAGGGGATGGGGCTTCACTCGAAAATGCCAAAGTCGTTCTAAATGGTAAAAGATATATAGTATGAGTATACCAGGGACTTAGTTAATACTATACAGTGTCCACAGTACAAGTGAAGGTACCAGCAGTAAAAGCCCAGGTAAAGTCCAACGTAGATACATGCACGGAGCAACTTGCAGCGTGCCGCTTGCCGAGGGTCCGGTGCAAAGTGGTGCTTCCTAGGTGCTTCTGCTAGGTGCGCATGCGCTGGTGCGCACGAAAAGCCTCTTTTAAGATCTCGTTTAAAAAAGGGGGTGGGGGTTCACTCAAAAATGCTGAAGTCGTTCAGCAGTAAATGTCCAGGTAAAGTCCAACGTAGATACGTGCACGGAGAAACTTGCAGCTTGCCGCTTGCCGAGGGTCCAGTGCAAAGTGGTGCTTCCGAGGTGCTTCCACTAGGTGTGTCTTCTCTTGAATTGGCACATCACAATACACATTGTTAACTTGTATTAAGGAATGTTTAAAAGTCTTATGACAGGATAGTAATAGTGTGCAGGGGACCGGAGGGTTCCCATTCTGGATCCTCTTCTCTTGTCTACATCTTTTAATTCTACCCTTTGGTTCGACTCATTCTGCCAGACACACCCTGAATGGTCTCATCTCCTCAGACATCCCCCTCTCTAACCCTCTCACCACTTCTCTCTCTTGGACTTCTCTCATTTTCTGCTCTCCTCTCACCTGGCTAAGCCCACTCCAGCACTGTCACCCATCTACTCAGTTATTCAGCCCATGAAGCGTGTGTCAGTGGATACCTTTGCTGAAACCTTCTCCTCTCTTCCTACGCCTATGGTTGGCTCACACTCTGACACAGCCCTCTCTAACCTGCATCTTTCTATCTCCAATGCTCTGGACATCCTTGCCTCTGTCATGAGAATCCACCTGAAGCCTACATCCAAGTGCAACTCTTGGTATGACTCAGACCTCGCCGACCCTGAAATGTAAGTGCAGGGTGGCTGAGAGGAAGTGGAACAGCTTTGTGTGCATCCTCTAAGAAACTGACCTGTCAACTATTCCAAAGGCAACACAGACTCGCTGTCCTGTCCAAGAAGAGAGTCCACATCCAAGCCTGTGACTCTGCAGCCTTGAACAACATGGCCAAACTCTTTAAAATATGCATGGAGCTGGCTAATCCTTCTGCAATCTCCATCTCTCCTGTTCCCTCCCAGACCCTCTGTAGAGCTCTGGCTTCTCACATCACCACTAAAACTCAGGACATCCTGTCCTCTCTCTCCTCTTCCTCTCCCAGCCCCATCTGGCCTCCTCTGCCACTCCTCCTCCTGTCTCATCTTTCTCTCAGACAACACCTGATGTTGTTTCTAGACATGTCCGATCTATGAAAGTGTCATCCAAACAGGTGCTCCCCTGCTTCTCCAGAACCATCAAGGGCCACATTGACACCCTTGCTCCAGCCCTGGCCAATTTATGCAATAACTCTTTCACCACTGGAACTTCCCCTCTGTCGTCGAGCACTCCCTTGTGCACCCACTCCTAAAAAGCCTACTGCTGGTCTGTAACGCTCACCTGATTCCCGTAGAGGCGCCGGTCTTGACTGGGCGTATACCGTATCTTCAAAGGTGATGTGTAACACACGGCTGGCTCTTTGGGCTGGACCTCTGTGCACTGTATGTCTGACTCGAAGGGTAAGATGTCTGCAGATAGAAAATATGG
Source organism: Ambystoma mexicanum (assembly GCF_040938575.1). Lineage (NCBI taxonomy): Eukaryota > Metazoa > Chordata > Amphibia > Caudata > Ambystomatidae > Ambystoma > Ambystoma mexicanum. The sequence goes on from NC_090931.1 coordinate 90,662,052, forward strand.
GATTAATGAACTGGGTTGTTGAATGTCTCTCTCTTCTTCCCTTTCTCTTCTCCTGTAGAACCCCAAAGTTAACGCTCTCACCTTAGGTAAGTGAACGCCGTGCTCTCCATCTGCCTCGGGGCAGGGTGCTGTAACCAGTTTCTTCACTGGATAAGGGGAGCAGGCCTCTTGACTTCAGAGGACTGCTGTCCGTCGTTTACTGCACGAACGGTAAGTTTCGAGTAATTCTAATGTCTTTAAAAGTCTTTAGTAATGATGTCTCTTGTTTTGCAGGGTTCCGGCGATGGCGGATGACGGGCTGAAGTGAGTTGAAGATGGAGCCTGTGTGATGAATAGAAGCGCCTGGAAGCACGTAAGTAAGCGCTTGTTGCCTGCTTCACGATGCGCTCTAACTGTCTTTTTATTTTGCAGGTACAAGTTCAGAGCGGCTGCAGGGTGCCGGAATACCCACTGGGTTAGATGTGGAAAGGAGTAATGGCACGTGAGTATTAAAGTTCCCCAATGTCTTTAAACGCACCTTGTTTTGTCTTTCAGATGCGGGATGCAGCGCCGAAGGCCTCCGGAGCGTGCGAAGAGTTGGTAAGCTTTTGTCTTTCAGATGCCGGAATGCAGTGCGAAGAGTTGGTAAGCTTTTGTCTTTCAGATGCCGGAATGCAGTGCGAAGACCTCCGGAGCGCACGAAGAGTAGGTAAGCCTTTGTCTTTCAGATGCTGGAATGCAGCGCGAGGCGTTGGTGACAGCCGATGGACCAGGTAAGTGAAGCGCTGTCACTGAAGACCGTAATGCTAACCTGTTCTTTCTTGTCTTTATAGGTGTTGCTGAAGACTGGATTCAGGATGGTAAGCCTTTTTCCTTAGGCCCAGGATCAGATGCAGAAGACACGATGAGCGTTCTGCTGCAGAGGATGCAGAATAACGCAAAGCAAGATTCATCCATCGGGTGTGGTTTAAATAGCCTCCTGTAGTGCTTAGGTGTCTCCTTCCACAGCCACGCCTAGGTAAGAAAAGAGTTCCTGCTTTCCAGAAGAGTTCCAGTGTTCTGAACCTAGGGAGTGGCTCCTGCCCCACCCAACAGGAAAAGTAGTTCCAAACAGAAGAGGATCAGAGGCTCAACTGGCAGGCAAGTAAGCAGCATGGTCTGCTGCAGGTAAGTCCACCCAAGCATTATGAGCCCGGCGCTTCCAGCGCTGGGACTGGGCATATTTATGAGCCTGGTGCCACTGGCGCCAGGACTGGGTCCAAAAGGTCCCAATTGGGACTGGTTGGCACTCGGAACCTGGGTTATGGATCTGCTTCCAAGGGAGTTGGGAAAACCCTGACCTTTTGGAAGCAGAGATCATGACAGTACCCCCCCCTCAAGGCCCCTCCCAAACCGGGCTTCTCCGGGGGTTTTGGCTTGTCAGGAAATGTTCGGTGAAATCTTTTGATTAGGCGAGGAGCGTGGACATATTCAGCAGGTTCCCAGGATCTCTCTTGGGGGCCGTAGCCTTTCCAGTCAATTAGGTAAAATAGTTTAGATTTGGAGATCTTGGAGTCCAGAATGCTTTTGACTTCAAACTCGAGTTCTCCATCAACTAGGATGGGTTTTGGAGATTTAGTTAGTCGGGTTTGAGGTTGCACGGGTTTTAATAGAGAGACGTGGAAGACCGGATGTATCTTCATGTGCGGGGGCAAGTCCAACTTGACCGCTACTGGGTTTACTATGGTAGTGATGGAATAGGGACCAAGGTATCATGGGTTGAATGTGCGTGGCCCTTTTAGAGGTAGATATTTGGTGGATAACCAGACTTGATCCCCTACTTGATATTGAGGGGCTTCCTTCGGATGTTGATCTGCTCCTTTCTTGTATTGTTCTTTAGCCCTTTGAAGGTGAGAAACTGCTTCCTTAAAGGCTTGGGTGATTGTAGAATGCAGGTAGTCTACTGCTGGTGTTTCAAGATCTTGGAGGGGATCCAATTCCGAGGTTCGAGGGTGACTGCCGTATAAAAGAAAAAACGGGGTTTTCCCAGTTCCCGAATGGACAGAGTTATTGTAGGCATATTCGGCTATCCAAAGGATGTCTTTCCAAGTTTTTTCAGTTTGTTGCAGCATGCAGCGTAAATACTGTTCCAGAGTTTGATTGGTCCTCTCGGTTTGTCCGTCGGTCTGAGGGTGGTGACTGGTCGATAGTCTCACATCAATTTGAGCCGACCGACAGCAACTTCGCCAAAAATGAGAAATAAATTGACTACCTCGATCCGAAATTAGAACCGAAGGAAAACCGTGCAGTCGGACGATGTTTTCGAGAAATTGTCGGGCCAGAGTTGCTGCTGTTGGCAAGCCTTTGAGCGGAATGAAATGCGCCATCTTGGAGAATAAGTCCACGATTACTAGAATCGTATTGTATCCGGAGCATGGAGGTAGATCGGTGATGAAGTCCATAGAAAGCGTATGCCAAGGGCGAGGTGGGATGTCAATAGGGCGTAAGAGGCCTGCTGGTCTTTCCTTTTGACTCTTGTTTTGGGCGCATACTCCACAGGACATTATAAAGTCTCTGACATCTTTTTTCCAAGACGGCCACCAGAAGTAGCGATTGATCTTTTCTGAGGTCTTGGCCATACCGGGATGTCCTTCCATTAAAGAATCGTGATAACAAGAGATTACTTTTTTCTGTAAATCTGTGCTGGGCAGGTATAATCGTTCTTGGAAATACAATAAGTTGTCCTTTACTGCAAAGTCCTTTCCCTGCAGATGCCAATTCTGTATGTCTGCTGGAGTTACAAGTTGCCTGGCTTTATCCTTAACTTCCTCTATGGATTGTGTGGCGATTACACCCAGAATTCTTTGTTCGGGAATGATTGGTACAGGTTTAGGGTTGATCAAGTGTTCTTCCACTCCCATCCGAGAAAGGGCATCAGCTTTACCGTTTTTTGTACCAGGTCGATAGGTAATTATGAAGTCAAACTCGGCAAAGAATAATGCCCAACGGAGTTGTCTAGAGGATTGGGCTTTTGCGGTTTTCAAATATTGCAGGTTTCGGTGATCCGTAATCACAGTAACGGTGTGTCGGGCCCCCAGCAGATAATGCCGCCAAGCCTTAAAGGCAGATTTGATAGCCAGAAGTTCCTTGTCAGTAATCGTGTAATTGATTTCAGGAGGCGAGAATTTGCGGGACCAAAATGCCACGGGATGCAACTGATTGGTTACCGGGTCCTTTTGTGATAGAACTGCCCCCATGGCAAGGCTTGAAGCATCAGTTTCCACGATGTAGGGGAGTTCGGGGCGAGGGTGTTTTAAGATTGGTGCAGAGATAAATTTAGTCTTCAAATCCTGGAAAGCTTGTTCCGCCTCGGTAGACCATTCAAAACGTTTGTTTTTCTTTAACAAGGCAGTGATGGGCTGGACTATTCGAGAAAATTCAGGATAAACCTGCGGTAAAAGTTAGCGAAGCCTAACATGCTTTGCACACCTTTTACGGAGGATGGTGATGGCCATTTGAGAACTGCATCGACCTTCTTTGAATCCATACGCACTCCGCTAGGTGATAATATGAATCCCAAGAATTCAACTTCAGTCACGTTGAAAACACATTTTTCCAATTTAGCGAAAAGTTTCTGTTGACGCAATCTTTCGAGGACCATTTTCACGTGTTTCCGATGTTCAGATTCCGATGAAGAATAAACGAGGATGTCGTCAATGTAAACAACAACACACACATCTATGAGCTCTCTGAGGACATCGTTCATAAAATATTGAAAGGCGGCCGGGGCATTGCAAAGTCCGAAAGGCATGACCTGATATTCAAATAGCCCATATTTGGTGCGGAAGGCCGTCTTCCATTCATCGCCCTCTTTTACTCGTACCAAGTGGTAGGCTCCTCTAAGATCCAGCTTTGTATATATGCATGCTTTTCTGACTTGGTCCAGGAGTTCAGGGATCAAAGGTAACGGATATCTATTCTTGACGGTGATCTGGTTCAGGGAGCGATAATCTATACAAGTTCTAAGGTCTCCTTCCTTTTTTGGAACGAAGAACAAAGCTGAAGAAGCAGGGGACTTGGAAGGACGAATAAACCCATTTGCCAGGTATTGATCCAGGTATTGTCGAAGGTGAAGGTTCTCAGGCTCGGTGAGGGCATAAATTCTACTACAAGGAGGAGTAGATCCAGGTATCAGGTCTATCTGGCAGTCATAAGACCTATGAGGAGGTAGAGAGTTAGCCTGATCCTTCCGGAAAACATCTTGGTATTCTAGGTATTCGGGAGGTAACTGGGGAGTTTCTGAAGAAATTGCTGCCAGTGCAACACCAGGTGGAGGGTGACAAGTAGAGACACATTCTGGAAACTGGACCGTTCTTGCTCGCCAATCGATCAGAGGATTGTGTTTCTCTAACCAAGGTATTCCTAGAATAATCTGAAACTGAGGAGCCTTGATCACATCGAACACGATCTTCTCATGGTGTCCATCTTGACTTACTAGCGTCACTTCTTGAGTGGTATGCGTTACTGGTCCGGAGGCTATCTCCGTTCCATCCACCGTAGTAATGACGTCCTTTACAGCCTTGGGACAAAGAGTTAGATTCATCCTCAAAACTATTTCATGATCCACATAATTGCCGATGGCACCGCTGTCGACGTAAGCTTCAATTGCATGTAATCGATCCGGATTATCAGGGCTAATGAGGACCATAGGTATCACGAAATGCGAGGTCACGGAACTGGTTTTCACGCTCGGCAAGAGGACCTCTATTCTTGTCGGGCGAGGTCGTTTCCCTGCTCAGAGTTTGTAACTTTGGTAACTGCAGCTCCTACTGCCTTCTTGGCAGGTTTCACCGGACAGTCTCGAAGAAAGTGCCCTGAGTTTCCGCAATAGAGGCATAATTGCAACTGTTTTCTCCTTTCCTGCTCCTTTTGTGTTAGAGGACCTTTCAGGCCCCCTATTTGCATGGGTTCCCCGGAGTCTACTCCTTTGGAAGGAGTTGGCGGTTTGGAAAATACTCGAGCATCAAACTTGGAACGATCGGCCTTCCTGTTCTGCAGTCTGTGATCTATTTGAACGACTAAGTCTATATAGTCCGAACAATCTTGTGGGGGATTCACTACTTGGGCTAACACATCTTTGAGCTCTCCACGTAGACCTCTATAAAACAGCGTAATCCTTTTGTCCTCAGGCCATTGAGTTTCCACTATCAGTCTGTTGAAAGACGCAATATAAGCCAAAAGGTCTTGATTACCTTGTCGCAACGAAAGAAGCTCATTGTCCAAGGCCTGCCCCTGTGAATGTCTTGCGAACAGTTTTTCCATACTGAGCTGAAAAGCTTGAAAATCATGGAGGACCGGATCATCTTGATTTACTAGAGGGATCGACCAGTCTGCCGCATTGCCACTAAGGTACGAAAGCACGAAAGCTACTTTAGCTTGATCAGTTGGAAAGGCTGCTGGCCGGCATAAGAAATGCAACCGGCACTGATTGATAAATACTGCAAACCTCTTTGGGTCACCAGAAAATCGTTCGGGCGGAGCCAGAGGTACATTCCCAGGTAGGTTGATCTGCACTGGATTCATAGAGGATGTAGAAGGAAGATTTCCCCCAGATGCGGGTAACGGGGTCTGTCCGGCTTGTGACTGTAGCAATTGTCTAGCGAGATCATCTGTTCGCTCCTTGGAAATAATCAGTTCCCTTCTTAGAGCGTTCGTTTCCTGACGGGCTGCATGCACTTCTGCCCTTAGTTCCCCAAGTAACTGGGCTAGCTGGTCGGTATCCGAGGTTTCCATAGCGCCTGGACGGGAGTTTTGCGGTAGGCTTTGCGTTCTGTAACGCTCACCTGATTCCCGTAGAGGCGCCGGTCTTGACTGGGCGTATACCGTATCTTCAAAGGTGATGTGTAACACACGGCTGGCTCTTTGGGCTGGACCTCTGTGCACTGTATGTCTGACTCGAAGGGTAAGATGTCTGCAGATAGAAAATATGGGATTAATGAACTGGGTTATTGAATGTCTCTCTCTTCTTCCCTTTCTCTTCTCCTGTAGAACCCCAAAGGTTAACGCTCTCACCTTAGGTAAGTGAACGCCGTGCTCTCCATCTGCCTCGGGGCAGGGTGCTGTAACCAGTTTCTTCACCGGATAAGGGGAGCAGGCCTCTTGACTTCAGAGGACTGCTGTCCGTCGTTTACTGCACGAACGGTAAGTTTCGAGTAATTCTAATGTCTTTAAAAGTCTTTAGTAATGATGTCTCTTGTTTTGCAGGGTTCCGGCGATGGCGGATGACGGGCTGAAGTGAGTTGAAGATGGAGCCTGTGTGATGAATAGAAGCGCCTGGAAGCACGTAAGTAAGCGCTTGTTGCCTGCTTCACGATGCGCTCTAACTGTCTTTTTATTTTGCAGGTACAAGTTCGGAGCGGCTGCAGGGTGCCGGAATACCAACTGGGTTAGATGTGGAAAGGAGTAATGGCACGTGAGTATTAAAGTTCCCCAATGTCTTTAAACGCACCTTGTTTTGTCTTTCAGATGCGGGATGCAGCGCCGAAGGCCTCCGGAGCGTGCGAAGAGTTGGTAAGCTTTTGTCTTTCAGATGCCGGAATGCAGTGCGAAGAGTTGGTAAGCTTTTGTCTTTCAGATGCCGGAATGCAGTGCGAAGACCTCCGGAGCGCACGAACAGTAGGTAAGCCTTTGTCTTTCAGATGCCGGAATGCAGCGCGAGGCGTTGGTGACAGCCGATGGACCAGGTAAGTGAAGCGCTGTCACTGAAGACCGTAATGCTAACCTGTTCTTTCTTGTCTTTATAGGTGTTGCTGAAGACTGGATTCAGGATGGTAAGCCTTTTTCCTTAGGCCCAGGATCAGATGCAGAAGACACGATGAGCGTTCTGCTGCAGAGGATGCAGAATAACGCAAAGCAAGATTCATCCATTGGGTGTGGTTTAAATAGCCTCCTGTAGTGCTTAGGTGTCTCCTTCCACAGCCACGCCTAGGTAAGAAAAGAGTTCCTGCTTTCCAGAAGAGTTCCAGTGTTCTGAACCTAGGGAGTGGCTCCTACCCCACCCAACAGGAAAAGTAGTTCCAAACAGAAGAGGATCAGAGGCTCAACTGGCAGGCAAGTAAGCAGCATGGTCTGCTGCAGGTAAGTCCACCCAAGCATTATGAGCCCGGCGCTTCCAGCGCTGGGACTGGGCATATTTATGAGCCTGGTGCCACTGGCGCCAGGACTGGGTCCAAAAGGTCCCAATTGGGACTGGTTGGCACTCGGAACCTGGGTTATGGATCTGCTTCCAAGGGAGTTGGGAAAACCCTGACCTTTTGGAAGCAGAGATCATGACATGATCCTACCTGTCTCGCAAACTATCGCCCAGTCTCAATCACTCCTTTCCTGGGTAACTCCTGGAAAAGCAGGCCATCTCCCAGCTTACTCTCCACACTGAGTCTGTTGGTTGTCTCCATGACCATCCATCTGGCTTCAGAGCAGCCAGAGGCACAGAAACTGCTCTCCTGAACACCTGTGAAGATCTTCTCTTTAATCTTCATTCCAGCTGTCCTCATCCTCCTTGACCATTCCTCTGCTTTTGGCATGGTTAATCATGCCACCCGGATCAATCGACTGGAGTGGTTGACCTCCTTCCTCCTGGACTGACACTCCCAATTCCAACGTGGGTCCTTTCTCTCCAGCACCTCTCTCTCCACTTTGTGTGTCCACCAGGACTCTAACCTCTCACCCTGGTTCTTCAATATCTACCTGGCCCTTTTGGCCCACCTGATCTCTACCTTCTCCTCTAGCTTTCAGTGTTATACAGATGACACTCTCTTTCTGGTGCCCATCAGCCCCCTCTCCTCTCACGCTTATTCCTGACTGTCTATCCGCAATTCAGGATTGGTGCGCCTCTAACGATTTTGCCTTAATGCCAGTAAGATGGAGATCCTTCTCATTGGGACACCTGCTCCCACTTTCCCTCTCTCACTCTGGCCGCCCTCCTGGGGCCCTCTGTTAGGACAGTTTTTCTAGGTCCAACTAAGGGCTTAGTAAAACCATTCAACCGAGGCAGTACAAGACTCCACTCTTAGTAAAAGGCTGTACCACCTGAGTTCAGGGTAGCATAGACAGAGCAGCCAGGCTTATCCTAGGAGGGAGAGAGGGCTGTAGAATCAGTACAAGTGAAATTGTAATACAAATGACCCAAAGAAACACGGAAACACTATGTATGTAAAATAAAGGATTTATTTAAATACAGGTAGGCCCAGACAAATCTAGGGGTTAAGTAAGTACTAACACATTATATCAAATCACAATATTAAAACACAACACTATACTTGAAAGTACACAGACCAAAGCATAGACCTTATTTGTAGCACCTAACAGTAGTTCTAGGGAAGACAAAACCTTTTAATACACTTTCAGTATAGGTCAAGCCTATTCTTGGGGAGTAAAAAACAATTATTAATGTTTACAATTACATTTGGTAATGCAAGGACAGTAGACCCTTCCAGTTGTATAATGACTCTTAGCACAAATCACTTAATCAGTCAACTGGACAATATACTTTTGGTGAATAGGGAAACACTTATTCTAAGTGCAGTAAAAACCTATATCTACTTTTGTCATAACACACAGTTATACTAGGTGAGTAAAACCTAAGGATGTAATATACAATTACATGTGCTTTTGAAATCAGGGAACCCCAAATTAAGGTAAGCAGTAACTCTTGTAACTTATTTTGGATGGCACACAGCTAACACAAGGTAAGTAAAACCCATATACTTGTTTAACCTCACAATGGAGGGGAAAAGTAAAACCCAATGTTACACTTTACTAAATAGTTATTCTGGGTAGGCAACAACCTAATGCAGACTTATTAAGGACAGGCTACCAGCAAGTCAAGGGAAACAAGACCCAGTTGGGGGGCACTCATGCAATTATCCTCAAGGGACTACTCTGGTGATACTAACACTTTACTTTTGGGAAGAGGCACAACTTAATCACAGGAGAGTAAAATACCTTCACATCTACTTTCTATTAGACTGGCAAAACCGTTGCTAATGAAGAAAAGATGTTAACCATACTTTTAAGAATAGTGCATCACACATTCAAGATCAGTAAGAACTTTTGTAACTGTTCTCTCTTAGAATTACAGTTACCAACCAACTCTTTACAAGTAAGTAACTTTTAAAACACTTATTTTCTTTTCTAGACAGAAGTCCAAATCCCTTGACAGTCTTTCCCTTATTCTTGGAACATGAGTGTTCTCAGTGGCAGAAAGGTGGTCACTAGGACTAGTGACCAACAGGCACTGTCCGAATAGGTCCTTTAGTAGCAAAATTCAGAGTTCCTTGGGAAGACTGGGCAAACAGGTGAGTACTTTACTTCTAGGGCTAGAAGAGGGTCCAGGGGCTTCAAAGAAAACACCCCAGCAGGATTCTAGCAGGGGAGCTGGGTGCCCTGTATGAGAGGCCACCCCTTCACAGTAAACACAATCCTAACAGGTTTAAGGTAAGTATATACCCAAGCCAACACGGTACCTCAGCATTGAAGAAGATTTTGCAGCAAAAGAAATTCAGGGTCTGCATCCAAATACCCGGTCAATGGTTTGCTTGTCGTGGAGACTGAAAACAAGACCTCAGAAGGGGCTTTGCAGCAGGGATCGATGAAGAAGGCTCTAGGCAAGGTTTCCCCTGTGGCTGAATGCGGTTCTGCGAATTTGGCACCTATTCAAAGAGCACATAAGAAGACAGAAAATCGTGGTAGAATTCTCATCTTTTTAAAGGTCCAGCACTCTGGTGAGGGGACTTTTCTGATGCGATTCGTGTCTCTGGAGATCCACCAGCAAGGTCGCAGCAATGTGTGGGATGGTTCAAAATGCAGGTCTTTGTGAGTCTAATGTGTATCATCAGGCTCTGGGTTCCCGTCATCGTTTTCGGAGTCCACAGAACGATCGGAAGGAAGGGTTGCAGCAGGCTCGGGTTACATAGCAGGTTCTCTGGTCTCTGGAAATCATTCCTGACACTTTTCCTTCATCATCCTCTTCGGTTTAAGTTCCAGTGGTCGACATATCTTCAGCTTCCAGGTTCGCAGTATTTATCAGGAATTACAGCACAACCTCTGCATTCTGTCCCTGCATTTTACAAGAAGGGGCGTCTGTATGTCCAATCAGGACTGCCAGCCCCCCACTGGGATTTGTCGCCATTCAAGCAAGGCGTGACACAAAGGGCTGGGGAGCTTTGGACTCCTCCCTCACTTCCTGCTCTTAAGGACAGACAGGAGCCTGGGCGGGGAGTCCAGGGTACTCCTGCCGAAGACAAAAATCACACAAAGGAATTTCCCACCCTGAATGTCAGGAGAAGGAACAAGAAACGAAAAGAAACACTAAAATGGTTAAAAAAAAGACAGGGGCCATTTTGGTAAAAATGGACACCCTTAGGTCCCTTTACTGCAGCTCTGAACACAGCTCGCGGTAAAAGTGCACCAGATTAATACAAGGTATCACTGCCACCAGCCATTGAAGGTAAGCATGTCACTGTAACAAAATTATTACAGTTTTAGTGTTCATTATATCTCCCCAGCACTGCACATAAGGTGGGGTGTGCTGGCTTCACTAAATAAAATGTAAAAGGGATCACAAGATCCTTTCTACCCTTGGAAACTGTAGTTCACTCAAGGTTAGCACAAGAAAGTTAAAAGGGGAGCCCCTAGGGCAACCCAGCAACAACAGGCAGTTATTGCCAATACATTGTTAAAGAGGATAACTTTAAAAAGACACTATGGAGAGTCTTAAAAATGACACCCATAAAAAGAGTTAAAGGTTATGTGAGTGTGGAAAAAGGTTCCCACTCACTGAGGTATTAATGAAAAATATCCCACTAGTAAAGCAAAAAGGTAATGGTCGAACCAGGAAAGGAAGATTTAACAGTTCTGTGCAAATATTACCTAACACCCTCCCCCTTCGCCGTCCCGTGAGACAAAAAACCTTGGTGTCATCTTCGATTCCACTCTCTCCTTCTCTCCTCACATCACAGACATTGCCAAGGAGGCCCACTACCAGCTGCACCTCCTCAGAAGCATTCTACCTTTTCTCACCTTACTCCAGAAGCTCACTGGTTCCAGAGCCCTGGCTCTCTCTATGTTGGGCTACTGCAACAGCTTCTTCCTCAATCTGCGTTCATCTACTCTTCAGCCTCTGCAACTAATCCAGAATAGGTCTACAAGACGTATCCTTGGCCTTGGCCTCAAGCCCAGGAATTGTATGCCTCCAGCTCTGAAATCTCTCCACTGGCTCCTGGTGGCAGCACGGATCAACTTCAAACCTCTCTGCATTATTTAAAAGGCTTTCTGGGGCAGGAGCCTGCACTATATCCAAATATCTCTTCCAAAATACCTTCCTTCTCTGGCCCTTCGCTCAGCTACCTCAAACTCTTTGCGGATCAGATGCTTCACTAGGCAGATAGTGGTGGGGTAGATCTCTCTCCTCTGCAGGTGCCTCCCTCTGGAATGGTCTCTGTGCACCTCTCAAACCCTCAATTGTACTGTCTTACCCTACTGCTGCATGTATTGGTATGAATGGCCACACTTACCAGAATCACAGGCCTACAAAACTAGTATGCTAGCATCACAGCATTCATAGCCATACAAAATGTGTAATACCATGAAAATCTCATAAATGCAATAATTAATTATAGGCATAAAAAGACAGAAAGCTATACTGTCCCTTCTGAGCCTATTCATAATAGTTAAGAGCAATGTGCCAACTATTTAAAATGTGGAAACATCAATTAAAAATACAAAAGAAACATAAACATTTTCATTGGGTCATACTTTAATTCATGCTCCTCAAGGACAGATTAAAAAGAAATAGTTAAAACCATTTCAAAACCAAGAATGTGTTTAAAAAAAATACTGATCCCACATAGTAAAAGGCGATCACACATTACAGGTGTGGAATATTCTAGAAAGGTAGAAATAATAGCATCTTCAGTATTCATTCCTTTCTACTATTGGTTATAATTGGTTCACGCTGCAACTATCTTCTTCGACCATTAGTTGCACATTATATATGAGGCTGAGATTTGCTGCAGAAAGAATAACAATTTTACAAAATATTTCCCCTGAAATTATATGTAGGTACATTCACACTTGATTATAATTGCCTGCTTCACAGGAATATTCTTTGGACCTGATTTATAGAATTATTTCTGGGGTGAATAATGACTTTGTGTGCTAAGCAGCGTGCAAAACTCCTTTAGTCGATTTATGGAACCGTATTTGCGCACCTTTCCGTGGCTTTATGCAGGACCATCACATCTCTGTGTGAAGTTGAGTGCAGTGCGCGAGATCCATGCAAAGAGTGGGATGGGCCTACGCTAGGAAATAAATAGGAGCGGGAACATTCATATACCCTGTTTCCAATGGAGAATGAGGAAGAACTTGGGCGTGTTGAGGGACGGGTCAGGCAGAGAAACCATACACCCATTCAAACGCAAGCACAACCAAATTCATGGATTTCACTGCACAATATCACACCAGTAAAAGTCACAAACAGACCTCCTGATCTCACCACCACATGATAGTGCATGCAAAGTTCAACGCGCGTACAACGTGCAAAGGAAACAACGTGTAAAAAGCACACAATGCTCACCATTGCAACGTCAGTCTGCCACAATGAATGAAGGAATAGTGGGAGTCATCATAGTTGGATTCAGAAGGAGGCACAGGATGACGCGAGCCCAGATTTTTGGAACACGCACCACACTGTTCGGGATGCCAGGCGACCAGGTGTATGCAAGTTAACGGTTCCCACCCCATGTCATACTAGAACTGGTAAGGGAGTGGGAAGAAGAACTTGCATTACCCACCATCTGCTCCCATGCCCTCATCCCTCTGGAAAAGGTGCTGACAACAATGCATTTCATAGCCATAGTTTCAGTTCACCACAGCTATTTTGGGTAGCATATCTCAAGCCACACAATCCTGCTGTCTCCACGAGGTGTTGGCCTTCATAAAATCACATGCGAGTGTGTGTAGGAACATATACATGCCTCGAACAGTGCAGGAAAGGCAGAGTGTGCCAGGAGTTCTATGTGGTAGCACACTTCTCACGTGCAATTGGAGCCATTTATTGCACACATGTTGCGCTACACCCACCCCAATTGATGGAGCACATTTACCGGAACCAGAAGCATTGGCATTCCATCAATGTGCAGGTCATCTGTGATGCATAAGGAGCCATCATGCAAGTCAACACCAATTTTCCAGGCAGCACATATGACAGTTGCATCTACCACCAGTCACCACTGTTGAGGGCCCGGGCATCGGGAAAGTTCAGCAACAGCTGGCTCCTCGGTGAGTATCTGCTGTCACTCATGTGGCACAGAAAACAACTGACAATGACAATAAATGGCAATAACAACCATCAACACATTTGCAGGGGATAGTGCCTACCCCTATCTAGATTCCTGCTCATGCCATTCAGGAATTCAGCGACACCAGCTGAGGTAAGATACAATGCAGCAAATATAGCCACTAGGGACATAGTGGAGCACACAATCATGGTGCTTAAACCACATTTCCATTCCCTTGACCACTCTGGTGGCATATTGCTATATGCCCCACCAGTAGTATGTAAAATCATCCTGGCAGCATGTGTCCTGCACAATTTTGCCACACAGCGCGGCATATCATTTGATATGCAGGATAGTCATTGGCGCCAGTCACAGGAACCACCATGGCCCTTGGTCGGCCAAAGGGCACAAGGAGAGGCTGCACACAATCAGCTTGTGCAAATATACTTCTCATGAAAATCTGTCCCTGTGGAGCACACACAGTGTAGAACATCCCTGGTGCCATGCAATGATGATTGCAGCCAATCCTATGTGACCATAACAAAACTCTGAGAATGTGTGTCTGGGAGAGGAAAACTGTGCATGGCCAAAGCCATATAATGAACAGCAAACAAGACTGACACAGCCATTGCAACTGTACTCAACAGTGACCATGTTGCACTCACCAAGACACACAACACAATCAACATAATCCACGACCACAGTCACATGGCCAACACCAATAATAGTGCATGCAGACCCACAACAACTTACAGGAGAACACAAGTAACAAGTCACAGTACAAAATGTTATCCACAACGAACACTTGTGTGGACCGCCCTGGCCACCCAATGCTTGACTCACAACCGTATACAGCTTGAATGGCCACCCCATTCCTTCACAACTATAATGATGGCCACAGTTCCCATCTACATCAAAATAGTCGCACTGAATGAAACATGACAGGTTCACTACAGGAAAGATGCACATCTCACCTCACACCTTTCCCCTTGTGAGGCTGCTGCAGCTCCAGCCTGCAATTAATTCCTCCTCCCCTTGGTAGGCTCACAGACCAGCCTACTCTGCCAACATGTTGCATGCAGGCATCCAACAGCACTGCCCTTCATAATACCACAAAACATCTTCCCACGCAGAATGCCTTAGTACACAAAAACAACACAAGATCAGTGCAGGTAACACAATCATGCACCCAATTATACTACAACATGTGCCCCCCTGAGTGCCATGCAACAAATGCAAGGAAGAAATCAACAGCCACCCATCACCATGTGTCTCCGCACCCATGCAACCAGACCCATCCACCCCAGGTCATTGCAAAACAGACACAGTGATACCTCCCCCACCCACAACACATACACTGCCTGTCCACCTGATTGTCATGCAAAAACAGAAAGCACAGACTCACCGGCCTACATTCACCATGTGTGCCTGCACCCATGAAGCCAGACCTGCTCACATCAGTCCAAGGCAATAGAAAAACACCCTCACAGTGCCAGACTCCCTGTCACCAACAACTCCACAACATGTGCCCCCCCTGGGGGCATCAACTTACCTGCATAAGGTACACACCTGTCTCGCATCCACAGCATCACCCCTGAAACAACATTCTAAGCTACCAAAGGCATGCATTACATTAAATGAAAGAAACTGGACAGCCTTGAAAACTCCCACATGGAACAAGGCAACTGTCAGGGACCACCCAGTCTCAACATCCAGAAGTACAAATAACAGGGCATGAGCAATGATCAATCTGATGACAGCAACACTCACCAACAGAGAAATCACTGACAGTGAAGCAAACAGGTTTCAAGCACAGAAGTACATGCACTCTGGAAACAGGTGTCAATCAGCCCTGGGACGGGGCCACAAGTGGGGCCATGGATTGCAGGCAAACACGTTCCACACATCCACTATCATGTGTCATGTGTGCTTTTGGGTCACCCATGTATGCAGGGCAGGAAAAGGACGCCAAGCATTGAGACAAAGGTCTGCAGAGTGCAAGTACAAGTGTGGGAGCTGATGTGAAGGATGGCAGAGGGCAGGTGGGAGACAGGACACAGAGGGATGAATGTGTAGCTGCAGAGGTGGAAGAGAGAGAGGGATAGGGGAATTGTGGTGCAAGAAGGAATCTTGCTGGTGGGGAGACAGGGAGAGATATGCTGGCCTTCACAGTGGGTGAGAGCAGAGAGGGTAAAGAGAGGAAAATGGAGACAGAAAGACTGGGAAAAAAGCACCATCGTCTGAGAACCTGGAAGGCACATACATGGAAAAATAGGACATGTTGGGTGAGAGGAAGGACTAGAGTGGGTGAGGGGTAAGGGCAGACTGGGAAACAAAGGCCACCTGTGAAAGGCCAATCACCAGTTCCTCATCACAAAAACAACACGTGCAATCCACCATGGCATGTAAACCAGAAAGACACCCATGTCCGCACCATCTACGCAAAAAAGTCAATTCAACCACATACCCAGACCCTACACAAACCAACAACCCAACTTGTTGGACACCACAGGAAAGGGGCATGACAATAATACCCACCTTTTGCCTCACCCTCCAACAGAACATTCACCCTGGACGGGGCATTCCTGGTAATTGTGCAGGGATCATAGGAGCACTACAACACCTACAGGGACAACAGATTAACAGAAGCTTGGGGGAGTGTTCAACGTAGTGCATGCATGTGCCCACAATGTACACTCACGTTGCTCAGTAACTGAAAGTGCTGGATTTGAACAACAAATTATTCCTAAACAAAGTCATACAATACACCCAGGTGGAGAGAACATAGCAAAAACAACAAGGAAAAAGTAACTTGATTCAGGAACACAGTTAAAGTTCAGCAGGGGTACAAATACATGAACCAGCACAACCCTAGATGCACCAGGTGTGCCAAACCTGCCCTGTGGAGTCAATGGAGACAAATGACCAGATCTGTGGTAGCAGAGGCAAGGTCATAAAGGGGAGCAGTCAAGGACCTGTAGACTCCACAATGGAAGTGTGTGTGAGAAATGGAATTGTAGCTGGGCAGGTAATGTGAGCGGATAATGGTGTGGAGTGGTCTCTGTCACAGGTCAAAGAGTAGTGGGGACATGGAATATACCAGCAGGGCCCTTGTTAGGCAGAATCATATGCAGTACCCTTTGCGAATGTCACGATCTTGGCCTTGCGCGGAGGTAGCACGTACACCTACCTCCCCGTTGGGTCTTGGGGCCTGGAGTGTTAACAACCCGGGCTTCCGTGACCCTCCGGGGAAAGAGGGTTAGGGTCCACTGGTTGGTTAGGTTGGGGTGATTAGGAAAACCGGGTAACAAGGTAGGAAATGGAAAATGGAGGGATAAGGGAAGGTTGAGAGGTTTAGATGAGATGCCCCTCCTGGGGTTGTATTAAGCAGTTGAAACTTCGCCCAGCACTCCTTCACTTGAACACATATTCTGGTTAGAAACCTAGATGCTGCTTTCTCTAGACTTCACAAGTAAACAGCATTGTCTTTTCTGCTATTTTGCAATATGAGTATTACAAGCATACCCACTGATCCGCAAGAACTTAAGATCACAAACACATTTGAATTACATTGGTTGCAATAAGGTAACAAAAAGAAAACACTTAGCTTCGGTTGTCAGCAGGAGACTCAGGGTTAATTCACCAATGTTCTATCGTGCTGTGCAAACAACGGAACTCCGCTACAAGAACCAAAAAACAGGAGTGAGCGTACATACACTTGAGAATCAGATCATACATAGATACGCCGCTGGAACCCGGCCTTAACGTTAGCAACATTAGAGTTTTAGACGAAGCATGAGTAACTTGTGCCTGAGCTCCGGCTCGCAAAGTAGCGAGTTAACAGTGCCGGTGCTCCGATCGTAGGATTAACTGTGCCGGAGTTCCGGCCGTAGGATTAGCAAGGATTAAAGTGTCGAAAAACCCGACTCAGCTTCACTGCTTGGCACGGAGCTGCACGGCCTCAAATACAAACAATGCCGGGCTCCGAAGCGCCACTGTCTATGAAGCGTAGTTCTAAGGAACGCCCGACACACTCCACGAGTGCTCGGACTATTAACTAACAAACTACTGAAAAGTGCACTTATCTGTAGAAATCAGCGGGGCCTGCAGAGATCGCAGGCGGGGTGTGGCCCGTTGATAGCTGCCTGCAGGAGCCTACTGGAAACACGTCTTGCCTCTTCAAGATCCCGTAGCGCAAGCGGCGTCCCACGTGTTCCTGGCGCACATGCGCGTTTTGCAGGGCGGTGTCCAGAAGCTTCCCGGTGGCTCTCATGCACGCGAGGCTGCTGGGAGTTGTAGTCCGGTTCCTTCTTTCCTTGTTTTTAAGGGCTAGGGGGGTGCTTTGCCCACACCTAGCTCTTTGCCTGCAAAGGACACAAAGCAAGGTCCTAAAATAAAGAGGTTTTAACCTCTGTGTTACCCTTTTCCTGTGATTCCCACCACTTACAATGTTTTGGTGCTGCATGCTTCCTCCAACCACCTGGGGAACCCTGACAGCGAACACCACACACAATTAAGACTACACATGTAAGTACAATTTCACCTTTGTTACAAGCCTGTAATACACAGTAAAGTGGTAGATATGGCTGAGCAGCCACACTTATCTCAAGAGTAAAGTGAGCAGCACAAGAAGTTACACAAAGGACAGCAATTACTATAGTTCAAACAAACACTGATTCAAGGTTTCTGAGTTAAAGAACATACATTTATTTACACCTTCAGTTATAAAACATTTCACTATTAAAAAGCAGCAGAAAACCACAGTCTTAATACACTACAACAACACCCAATCAATTCTGGACAAGGTAAGCTCAAAATGAAGTGTGAGCAAAATGGCACTCAAGTCATTTAAAAGGGGAGGAAATAGAAGGTTATCTAAAATCAACAACACAAACAAGTGATAGGCAGGGCAATCTAGAAAAGGCTTACTACAACTAGGATTCAAGTCAATAGGTCTGGGCTAATGTTAGTGGTTCAGAGTCTTTGCAGAGGATCACACAGTTCAAAGTAGTCGCGGTTAAGTCTTTGCCAAGAGTTCAAAATTAAGTTGGTCGGAGGAAAAGTTATTCAAAAGAGTAGAGAAGCTTTCGGAGAGGCAAAAGATTTCAAACACTTTCACCGCGGTCAGATGGAATGAACGACCGTATTTGAACAGTTCCTTAAATGAAGAAGAATGCTGTAGCTGAGGCAGTTTTTTCTGGCAGTTCCTGCAGGCTGACGGTTGCTGAAGCAACTGTCGTGGTGAGAAGAAGGAGGAAGACTGGAGGGTCCTGCACTGCCCAGGGAAGAAGCCAGCAGCAGAGCAAAGCATCGAATAAAAGGTGCACTCCTTAAAACCCAAACAGGTCCCGTTGCTCCTGGCTATCCGGTTCACTGCAGCAATGCACAGCAAATTCGTCCAGGAGATGGAGGCCGGCGTTTGGTGTTTGGCGAGCTGGCTGGTCCCACCAAGCTCAAGGGAAGAAGATCCCTTGCAGATCTTCCCTGTCATCGGAGTTTCGGGCGATTCGGACCTGCAGCAGGGCTTCACCGGGGTGTCCAGTAGTTGCAGCAGTCGTCTTCCTTCAGCTCCTCATTGGTTCTCTCGTTCCAGTGGCGACTCTGCCTTCCAAGTCCCAGAGACCTGCTTTTAAGCAGTTTTCCCCCATTCACACAGCCTGGCTGTCAATCACACAACAGGGTGGCTGTCCTGGTAGGACAGCCAACTAGCCAATCAAACTAGAGTGTGACTTGGGTCTCCAAGGAGACCCCCTGCAGGGAGCATCAAACCCCTCCCTCACATCCTGTCCACCCAACCACTCAGGTGCCTAAGGAGGGCTTCTGTGCAGAAACCCACCAAAGGACGGCGAACAAAGGAAGCAAACCTGGTTTGGCGCGCAGAGTAAAACCCAAGAAAGTCCTTTACAAAAAGAAATGGTGAATAAATCTGATTGGAACCAAATAAAAATAAATGGGGTCCTGTGGGTTAGAGTTTCAGGCTACCACCATAGCCTCTAACGTTACAGAGGCTATTTTCATAGCTCACGGTAGAAAAAAATGGTAGATACCACTGCCACCAGCCAAATCTTAGAGAAAGGGGAACGTAATAATGTTCCATGAGAATCAGAAAAAAGGGATAACTTTTAACCCTTCCAGTACTCTATTGGAAGATAGGTTGTACTGGGTCTGTAAATTTAAAAAGACTAGTAAAGTCTATGGCAACTTTACATGTTCTGGGAGACAGTAGTCAGTCCCATAAAATGGAGTTTAAAGTGGGAAGTCTAAAAAGACAACCCTGTGTCACTGCACCAAAGGTGCTGTGTGACACACAGTAAAAAGATGTTGCCTATGGAGTAGGTGAGACTCCATAGACCATGAGCAAAATGAATGTACAACACACAGCAAAAACACATGTAAGAGTGGGAAAAAAAAGCTCACACTCTTACCAGGTGAACAAATAAATCCTAGAAATCCAACAAAGCTGCTGAGGGACTCAGTAGGTAAGGGAAATTAGCCATTCTGGAGAATCCTCCCTAACAGCCCTGTATGACAGATGGGGAGGGGGTAGGAGGAGTGTGGCAGTAAGAAGACATCATAACGGTCAGTGAGGCAAGTGGCGAACAACCAAAAACACAGAGTCCAGATGCCCAGAGAATGCAGGACGTGAATGAGGATGTTGATCCAGAATGTGGCAAATACTGCCAATGGGTCAAGTGTGATAACTGCTGCACATTCCCATTATTTGGCTGATAATTGTGGAAGTGCAACCTCAAAACCAATGGACATGCACATGCATTGTCGTTGAAAGGTATATACACACATATGCATGTTGACAAACACACTTCTACACTGACAGTCACCATGACTAAATGATCACACCCTCAGAAGGTAAATGTGTGAGAATGCATGCAAAGGCTGTGATGACCACCAAAAACCAAAACACATATTACACGATAGACAGTGCTCATCCTTACCTGTAGACAGAGCTGCCCTGATGTGATTCCCTCATCACCTCCACCAGAAACGGTACCTCAACATTTGTGAATAGAGGGCCAGTGCTCGGCAGAGGGCATGGGGACTATGGAGTGGAAAAGGTGCAGGGTGGACCTTCCATGGAGTGCAGCCACCGGATGAATCAGAAACACTGTAACAACATGGGACATTGTAGGTCACCAGGCATAGTAGCAAATCATACATACTTCACATATGTGCAAAAAGGTCATCAACCCATTGATATCTGCACGTTTTATCCTGCTGTATCCAAGTCAACCATGCCAGTTCACACCACTGAGCATGGCTGTTTCTCCAGTACTTCACTAATTACTCCCTTAAGAGGGCAACAGCATATCTCTCAAGGCTGGCAAAAACAAAACAAAACAGTCCTTCTCGGATAGGGAAAAAAAAACAATGCATGCCTCCATCCTAGACGGGGGAATTAAAGAATAATAAGAATGTGTCCATCACGATCAAGGGGGCAAAAAAAGAAAAATCAGACCACACTGGTCAGGTTTCAGAAAAAAGAAAATGTCCATCTTGGATTGGGGTTAAAAAAATGTACACCCTGGAGAGGGCAGGGGGAGAGTGCATCTCCATGTCCACTCAAAAAGAGAAACGTCCCTCCATGGGCTCACGGACATCATAGGTGGTTGAGTTGGCGTGGGTGTGCTGGGCCTGACATCCTGAGGTGGATCTGCAGGTGGTGGTGGTGGTGGATGCAGTCCACGCAGTGTCAAGTCCTAGTCTTCATTGGCCAGGGCCAGCTGTGACATGGATGCATGCATCAGCACCCCAAAAGTGGTGAGGTCACGATGCGCTTCATCCCTTGTGGCCACAAAGTCTGTATGTGCGCTCATTCTTGACGCATCAAGTTGCTGGTACAGTGTGTGTCTTTCAAGGCTTTCATCTCCTCATGGAGCTGTGTCCTTGTGGCTGCGAGTTAATCATCCAGTGAAGCCTTCAAACTCTCCATCTCATGAAAATTGAATCTACGACATGCCAAAATCTCACACCTCAGGGCCTTTCTATGTGCCCTATCATCTGCATGCAGGGACTCCTGAATACACTTTAGATCAGCCCAATGGCCCATGAAGTTGGCTTCCGCAACCAGTCTGTGGCAGCGGCTTGAGGACTGCATGTCTTGCAACCGTTGCACATCCCAGGCCTCTGGTGTGAGCATGTTCTCGGCCAAGCGATCCATGGCCTCTGCAATATGACTCAACATATTGCCATGCTGGATGACAGCACACAACATATGCTGCTTTAACACTGTCTCTCCAGCATGCACATGTCCAACACATGTGCAGGGCCCATGGCGGTGTGATGCAAAGGACTATGCCAGTTGCTGCAGTGCCCCTGTCATTGGCTGTAGGTCTGCAACCCTGCGTTGGACATCAGCCTCAGAACCTGACACCTACTCATGGGAGGGAGGTCTTGCAGCCGTAACCACCGCAGACGTGGGGATAACCACTGACTGGCCATGTGAAGCCTGTTGTACTGCTACAGACTCAGCAGCCCCATCTGATATGCCCACTGCGGAACTCACCTTCTCTCTCAGTGAGACATCCACTTCTGGTTCTGAATCTGAATCAGCAGAGTCCAAAGAGGCAGGAGCATGACTGATAATCACCTGTAAATGGTGGACGGACAAACCAGTTGCCCTTCTTCCTTCTCCTCCTCTGTATCCACTGCAGTATCACCTGCATATGGACAGAGAAAGACAGTTTGAGTCATGTGTTTCCTGACAAACATTCACATGTACATAAAAAAGTGTAGACAGACACAAAATGCCTGGATACCCGTACATCTGACATCGTGACTTGGCACATAGCGAGCTGTAAACCACTGATGTGTGCCATTTGCTGACATGTGGCACCCCCCTCCAACCTAGTCCTGTCCATGCCGGTAGTGGACACATGGACGTACAAAAGTGACATACACAATGACTGGTGGGCCATGCAACAAGCATCTCAACACACGACCCAGGGACAAGTACTGCAAATGGGGCATTGTGATGCTGAAGGCCAGCACATGGTCTCAGTTATCCGGTAAATCTACAGATACTACCAACATTGGAATATGATGGACAAAACATTATTAAAATGTGTACTTGATAACCCTGTCATGGTAAATCACACATGTAGACTGCTAAACGATATATCTCCATTGCAACATATGCCACATGCCTGAGATCCCAAACAGTGATGTCCTTGCCAAAGAGTTCCCATGGATGCATTGGGATATGTCCTACATTAATTCCTGTATCATTGGCATGCTCACCGTCCACCCAGCATGCCAACCACTGCCACATAATCCATGCACAATCAATTGCGTGATAAGTGTGCAGCAATGATGTGTATGTTCGACATAAATCGCATGTACTTGATGTACAATGCAAAGACAAGGGCAACAAGAATGTTGCAAAGATTGATACATGTGGCAGTTGCATTTTTGGTGTGACACAGAGATGTGCCATGTGAGTGATGTAGATGTATGCATGTCAGGGATCCACATCCTGGGGTCTTTTAATTTGCACATAATTTGGACATTGAAATCCTGCATGAATGTACTGACACAGCTGTGAAAGCCAGCAGACAGTGCTGTGTACTGTCACACTGATA
Organism: Ambystoma mexicanum; assembly: GCF_040938575.1. Classification (NCBI taxonomy): domain Eukaryota; kingdom Metazoa; phylum Chordata; class Amphibia; order Caudata; family Ambystomatidae; genus Ambystoma; species Ambystoma mexicanum. The sequence continues at coordinate 90,684,943 of NC_090931.1, forward strand.
TGTGCCACACATGTGAACCACACAGCAAACTCCCAGAACACAGGACACGTGACAGAAGTCTACTCGGTAGCAAACATGCATTGACAAGGTTGGGTGCCAACAGCAGCCAGCTGTATTGCAACGTATGTATATATGAGTAGGTCAACCATGATTGTCCGCACTTATGATGCACACAAATGTCACTCATCAGAAGTGACCTCATAGGTCTCTGCACTTATATTGCCTTAAACCTGCTCAATCGTGATGAATTGACTCATGGCCTCTTCAAATGGAGTCAGCTGCTCCTCCTTTGGTGTCTCCCTCTATTGGCCAGTACAGAGCCCTGGTTCACCCTGAGCTTATGCTTGGTCCTTCGCCAGAGATCATTCATCCACTTCTGGCCCTGTTCCGCTGTGCAATTCTCTTAATCTAAGGCGTTTATGAGTCATGTGACATGCTGCCAATGTACCATTCATTGTGCCGGTGTACTGGTGCTCCCCGCAGGCTGGTACATCTCATCCTGGTGATCACTAACATAGTCTATTGCTCTGCAGACCTCTCTCCTCTGCCGTGTCCTGGGGTGAAGCTTCTTTCTGCTCTACAGGCTGTCCCTTCTTGAACCTAGGTGCAACGTTTTGTGCTGTTTCTGTCTGCCTCCGACCACATCCACATCCACGTGGAGGGTCACCAGTGGGCTGAGGGACACCACATCCTCCTGGGGCTGTGGCAGATGTGTCCTCACCACGTACCTGTCTACTCCCTTTCCCTTTTGGGGCCTGTCCACTCATGTTGCAGATTAAATGGATGAGTGGAATGCACACCAATATATTATTCTGGGCGATATGTGGAAGGGAACAGTCTACGTGATGTCCTACATGGATGCATGGTCAGACAAGGATCCAATGTACCCCAAAATCAATAATATGTGGTACGCAATACATAGAGGTACCGCGGAACATTAAATTGCACACAAATTACCCAGAAAGCTTCAGAAAGGTGAAAAACAGGTACACAATATGCACAGGCATCCTAAATCAAAGAATTGCACACGCAACGCACCGTAGGCCTAAAAAATGGACAACAATACATGCACATATGCGCAGAGGCAACCCCCAATAAGAAAAATGTGGAACGCGTTACCTGAAGGAAACGGCTTGCGAAAACCCCAAATATGTGTATGTGATACTCGTCCATCTTCGTACCTTTGCATGCACAATTAGTGAAGCGCGTTTCACCCCTTAAATATCATGGTCATTGCCGTGAACCGCATAGGCTTGCTGCGTGCAGTGCATGTCACATGACTTTTATTCTTATGGCCTTAACTCTGTTTACGACTGCCTTCGATGCTAGGCATGGAAGACACCCATCTCCTGCCTCTGTTCCAATTCTACCATCTCCTTCTGCCCTTTGATGCCTCATACTTTGCCATTTGCTGCTCCATGCCCAGAATGAGTGCCAGCTGTCCACCTGCACTGCATTGGGATTGTCTGTTGACCCGCCATTGCCTGTGCTCCTGTATCTGGCCCTGTGACCACCACATCTGTCATGTTGGACTCCCACCTCTCCATTCTACCACCACTGTTCCACAGCCAATTTCCAGGACCATTTTGCCCACCCACATATGCCTCAGGGGTTGCAATGTCTGCACCATCATCCTCTTCACCAAGCGGCACCCACATGGAAGTGAGGCAGAGGGCTGCCAACTTCACCTCTAGATGAGTTGGCACCCAGGTGGATCAGTTCCGGGATCATTATGATGCCCTCTTCGACCACGTAAAGCAACAGAGGACTGAAGGATGCAAGCAGATCTGTGTGAACATCACAGCTGCCATAATCACAGAGGCGGTGGCAGTGCGCTGCCCCAAGAGCGTGCTCAAGCAATGTGAGGACCTCAAGTCCAGGACCCACACCAAGTGTAGGGAAGGTATGGTATCACATGTATTGACACTGACACAATGGATACAATTTGCAAAACCTTTATTAATAAGGTTGGGGTTGGATAAACTCCTCTTCTGCCCTATAACTAAGATAGGAGTAGTCTCAACCATCAAATGAAAAACAAAACCGTCCTAGTGGAGTCTGTCAAATCAGAAATGGCCTATACTAACAAAAACCTAATGCCTGCCCTATCTCCTGTACAAAAAGTGTAAAAAGGAGAAAATGTATAAAAAGGAAAAGTCAGTGTTTAAATGATAATGTGGCTGAACCAGCTCTCCTCCCCATGTTAGGCCTCATGAGGTAAGCGGATCCTTGTAGGCAGGATGACATACTCTGGCTCAGCTTCCAACACAGTACACAGTTCACAACCGTGGATTGGGTCCTACCTGGCCCTCCATGTTTATAGTTCCTTTCTTTGGCTTTCAAAATAATGTTTCTTCTGGCTTTCAAAATAATGTTTCAACCAAAACGTTCACAAAGGTCCCCCTCTGCCGGGCTCAGACCTTTCACCACACAGTTCTCAAAGGTTCACACTCTGCCGGGTTCAGACCACTTACAGGACAGTTCACACAAAGTTGCAAGTGGGCTCCCTAACCCAAGCTTAATATATATCGGGTCACCTCAATCGACCTCGAACTCCTTTCTGATTTCAAAGTCGTTCAAATGTCTGTGGCTCTCTTTATAGACCACCGCAGGACCACATTGATTCAACGTTAACTATTTTTTTTTCCCTTACGGTTTGTGTGCCCTTTAGCTTCAGACAATGCACCTTTCACAGAGTCTTTCGAATGGGCAACATCCTTTCACCGGACTACTCTGTTACTTAGTATTGCTTATCTTGCAGCTGTATTTTACTTTAAAGTTCCTTCCCATATCCGCCTTTCTTCGTGTTTCATCCATACGCATGCATCCTTAATTTGTGATATGATGTTGCTACTTCATTCACTTTAACACATACCGGTCTCTTAGGTCGCTTGCCAACTCACCTGCTGTTTGAGCTTCTTTCATGTTTGACGTTTTCAGATTTTCAAGTCAAGGTTAGTACCACAGGCTTGGCCTTGCCTCCTCAACTCTGCCTTTTACCCCAGAGGGTCGCTAGCGTCCTTGAAACACAATGCAATCTTCCCTTGTGGGATCTGACCATCTCCACGCATCTTTCGTGGCCTGCCGGAGGCAACAATCTCAAGTAGAGAAGCCTTGCAGTTTGCAGCCCACTACTCTTGTCCCTTAGTCTGCCGCTCTGTTGCATTAGGAATGTCTTCATCCCGGAAGTTCTGCTCGTTCTCGTGTTCCGCCTTGCTCAGAGTGTGTCATTGGGTTTTGCCTTTTATTCGTGAGGAGAGCTAATTGGTATCAGGTGCATGCACTTAGGGTAAAGTACCAGACTTTGCCTGACCTGATTAACAGGACATGTCCCGGACTATGTGAGAGAGTTAGTCTGTTTGCTCTCTGTCACCCTCTTCCTTGGCCCAGGGTTTGTGAAAAATGGGGAGGGGGGGTTGGGACCTTTGAAAATCCTACAAAATAGGATGGGGTAGATGAACAATAAATGGGGGAATATGGCGTCTCACCATAGGCTATCTCACCCCCACTCTCCGAACACCCCTCACCCAGGTGATCCTCCCGCACTGGTCCACCCCCAGGAACAGGATTCAACAACGATGGCCGTGTCCTGGTCACCTGGATGACAAGTCTCTGGGGACTAGCGGGTGAGATACCCTTTGGTTTCTCACACAAGTCATTCCGAGCCCTGAACGCTGGTGCCACCGTGGAGGTACACCGTGCTGGTAGGTGCACGTTTTCCACAATGAACATCTTGGTCCTGGTGAGGTTCTACCCAGAGCTTTATACCCGGATCAGTGAGTGGAAACGGCACCTGGATGCAGCTGGTGAGTAGCCATGTGGTGCAATGCTCTGCAGTGCATGTGTGTTGTGCATGGGCATGCAGTTACTCCCTTATGTATGCAGCATGTGTGTTCCAGTGATACACAGCGGCATGCAGCCCCCAGACAATGCTCACCTTGTGTGAAGTCTGACATCTGTTGATTGTACATGCACTGGTATTTGCAGTGTTTGGAGTTGTACACTTGTGCCATCCAGGCACATGCAATATCAATTGGTGCTTAGACACGCTTGTACATGCTGCTGCATGTGTACTTTGAGTTGATGTGTGATCATGCCATGTGTATGTGCATACTCACTTGTGCCTCTGCAATTTGTGCATGCATGTGCTGCATGCTTATAGGTAAGGATGTCAGGGAAGTATGTTGTTTTATGTAATTGTGTGGACAGATGCCTAATCAGGTGTTTGCATGGCCAAGGTGTGCGTAATACAATCACGAGTGTCTACTGAGAGCCAGCATTCCACTGTGTGTCCTGCCATCAATGTGTACCCAGCAGTACCCCGGTCCATCTGTGCTTCAATGCTTTCCATGTTTGTCCAACCTACCAGTTGACTCCCTGCCCACCCCTTTGCCATGACTCCCGTAGCAATGCAGCAGATTGCATTTGTGTTACCTTGGCATTGCAATTGTGCCATGTCATTTTTCTTGGTATGTGCCTGTGCTTCGCTGTCTTTGTGCTGTTTTTACATCTGAATGTGTTGTGACTGTACTCATCATTGACCCTGGATTGGTGTGTCTGTTTTCATGCGAATTGCATGGGCATGTGTGTGTGTGAGTGTGTGTGTGGGTGGGTGTGTGTCTGTTGCTAGTTGACCCATGGTGACTTCAGGTTATTGTGACTGTTGTGTATGCCACACATGCTTTGACACTGTAGACTGATGTCAATTGTCTATGTCTCCTTTCCAACAGATCTTGCAGGTGAAGTAGACAGTGGAAGCAGTGCTGTGGAGCGTGGACACGAGGACCAAGCCACCAGACCAAGGCGCAGACCACAGTCACTGCCTGATGACAGCTCATCTTCAGGGAGCAATGTGGCTAAGGAAGCACCAGGACCATTGGACGTGGCTACTGGGGGGTAGGTCCCAGGAGGTGAAGTAGGCAGGGTACTCCTCATCAGCCGTCGGAAAAGGTGATGTCACACAGAGGCCACCCACAGAGGAAGACACCCTGTAGTCATCCAGGTTGACAGAGGTGGAGGTGGAGGGGGGGGGCATTGCAGACCAGACCATGGGGTCATGTGGGGGTGTCAAGGGTGTTCATGCTGCAAACCTGTCACAGGATTATGAGGCTGTGCATGTTACCATTGAGGTGCCTGTGCAAAATCCTGTCCCCGAGCCATTGGATGCAGCAGTGCCCACCTTCCAGGATGCCTCCACCCAGACCAGAATACCCATGCTAGCTGATGTATCCATCTGTGAGATCATGTGCTGCCCTTGTTGGCTAGTCTCACGAGGTGGACCACGAGGTGGATCCTTGATTATGCACAGGTTACTTGTGGTATACTTGGGCATCATCACAATGAGCTGTGCCACCCCATGGCCTTGCTTGCATCTGCACTGTTCTCTGGTGGGCTCTGTGGGCTGTTCTCTATCGTGACCTCCTCCTCCGCCTCCTTCTCTGTGCACCAGTTGTCCTCCAGCGTGCCTTCTAGGCCGCATTCCAGCATGGCCCCTGTGCACCAGTCCCACCACTGATGCCCCTTCTGGTGGAGGGAGTCCCATCAAAGTCTGATGAGGTGGTAACTTTGCCTCCCCAAGCACCGACACAGCCACAGGAAATGGAGGGTCAGCAAGTAACTTTGGAGCAGTGCAAGGTGCTGTACGCTCTGAGAATTTTCATCATGTTGGCGGTTGTACATACACAGCATGCACTCAGCATGGTTGCAGCAGATGGCAACTGTATGGAGGCAGATTCTGACAGTGCATACCACCCCGAGGAGGCACGTGGCACCTATGAGCCAGTATAAAGATATGGGGGCCTTACAAGCTTTGTCTTCTGTTTTCCAGCAATACCAGAGGCAGCTGGTAGCAGATAGACAGTGGGTATGGGAGGCACAGGTGATGGTGGCCAGGGCTGAGGTGGCACTGCCATCCTGAAGGCAACTTGCAGACGATGCAGAACAACAGATGGTGGCCACCCTGCAAGTGCTCTGGGCAACAACGAAGGACGTCCTGAGGAAGGAGGATGTGGCCTGTGACTCAGCCCTGGTGGAAAGTTTGTCAGAAGTTGGAGAGACTAGTCTGCTGCCTTTGTATATAATTATTCAGGGATAGGTTTCATTTCATTTTTTTCGTTTTCCCTGGACGGCAAATACATTCCTTCCACGTTTTTCACATATATAATTATATTCAATGCAGGTTTTCCATGACTTCATTCCATGCTTCATGCAATTCATTTGTATGTCTACGCATTTGAATTATTTAATTCTCCCAGTACATCTGTTCATTGCAGGTCATGTGTATTGTGGGCAGACTCTGTGTGTCATGTTGATGCTGTGATGTCTTAGGGTGGAAGGGTGCACATGTGCCTGACATGGGGGTGAGGTTATCAGATGGCTTGAGGGTGCACTGGATGATTTTCATATTCCATTCTGTGTGCAGGGTCACTGCATGTTTGGCGTAAGTGTGGTTGGTGTGCAGGATTCACTTGTGTGTGTGTGATGATGTACATAGGGGTATGGTTTTGGTGATATCTGGATGTCTCATGATTGTTTTTGTAGACTCCCATTGGGGATGGATTTCCACCTGTTCGTGTGTATTTGCATGCAATCCACATGTTTACGTTGTGTGTAGTATCTGGTGTCATCTGTATTGCCTCTGCACATTTGCTACTGAAGGTGTTGTTTCTTTTGCATTGTTTTCATTCCAGGACCACTGTTTTCATGTGTCCCCTTTGCACAGGCTTGGGATTGTGTATGTATTTGTATTTTGTTTATTTATATAGCGCACCTTGAGCTATATAATATATATGTATATAATAATATACATGTCTATATACATTCACTGTAGTGTGCATTTAGCATTTTAGGTGTTGCAGTGGGAAGTGGGCTCATTGTGGATGGGTGGCCTGGAAACATTGCTTGTGCATTTGACATTTTATTGCCCATGTCATGCTTACACACCCACCAACATATTCCGTCATACACTGCCTGCTCACATGTCATGCTCCACCTCTGCCACTGGAATGCGGTTGTGTCCCATGTTTGCTGTTTCTGTGTGGCAACACACATTAACTGTCTCACTGAGTCACACACTCTCTGACTGGCTTCCCATCACCCATGCACAGGCCTGTCATATTTTACCACCCCTACCACCCGGGCTTCTTATCTACGGGCTGCGATACATCCAGTCATTCTTCAAGGATATGACCAATCTATGATTCTGTGTGCTTCTGTCCTCAACAGGCATTCACTTGCTGTACTTTGTGGTATTTATAATGACACATAGCCAGCATGCACATGCCACTTTGCATTGCATTCCCATGTCACATGTACATGGGGTGGTCACAGTGTAGGTGGTGTAATATGGTGCTGTCGAGTTGAGGTGTAACAGATTCAGGTCTGCCGGAGAGTGACAGGAGATGCTCTGTTCCTGGATTCAACACCAATGCTACCAGTTGATCATGTTGGTGATGGACATGTTGGAGGTCTGGTTCATAGTGGAGGCAGACCAGAGAGGTTGAGGTAAGTTGCAGCTACATATTGGAATGGTAGGATGGCAGAATGTCAGGTGGCTGCCTGGGGTATTGGCGGAGGTGAGGGGATTTGGTGGGTGTTGTGAGGATGTGAGGGGGCTTCCTGGGCATAGTGCTGGAGGTGAGTGGGGCTGGTGGATGGTGTGGGGACTTGAGGGGTCTGCCTAGTGATAGTGTTGGAGGTGACGGGGCTGGTGAGTGGTGTGGGACTTGAGGGGTTGCCTGGGGTATTGGCATAAGTAAGGGGGCTAGTGTGTGGTGTGGGGACTTGAGAGGACTGCCTGGGGATAGTTTCATAGGTAAGGGGGACTGGTGGGTGATTACAGGACTTGAGGGGGCTGCTATGATTTAAGGATGCATTACAGCATTTGGTGTGCCTTGGGAGTAGCGGGGAGAGTTCGCAGTTTTGCCGGGGTTCAGTCGTTTCTTATGAGGTAACGTGCGTGCTTTCGCAGGAGTGCAGTAGTTACTTACGGGGCTCTGCACACACTTTCGCTGAGATTTGAATGTTGAATCTCCAACCCCATGCATGACAAAGGACATATATTGGACTGGCTAGCAGACCTCAACTGCCACACCAACATACTAGCCAACAACCCATTCCATGATCAGACCACAACGTTATATTTTTCTCCATCAGCGATGCAGCCCAGTCGAACATCCTGCCTCAACTCACCTAGGCGGCACTCTCAAGAAACTTTCAGAACATCACTCCAGACAATATGCTCCCCATGATACTATTGCTAACTACTCACCCTAATACCATCTCCAATCCCACTTCCATGGTGGCACTCTACAACCAAACCCTTCAGGTAGCTGGGCACCGGCCAAGCCAAACCTATAGCCCACCTAAATTCTTGGTACACCTCTATCCTCAGAGATCTGTGAACCGCAAAAAGAATTGCTGAGAGCGCTTTGAAAAAAACACCTACTCACGCAAACAAATTGCACTTCATTACAATAGCTGCAGAATACAAACAAGCCACCATCCAATCGAAAGGCAACTCATACAATGTGAGAATCGAAAATGCTAACTTGGGCACCAGAGAGCTCTTCACTATACTACAGGAGCTCAAATCACCAGCCCCATCTCCTGACCACTGTATCAAAGATCTACCCTGATGTCTGAACATTCAAAATGCCCTCATCAGCAAAATCGCCCTACTCCAAAACAAAATCACTGCTAAGTAGTCCAAACTCGCCCAGTTGTCTAGACCCCAGACCTGCCCCCTACACCACTAACATCCACTTCTAGATTCAAATTCACCCCGTTACCATCACCAAAACCACCAAAATCATCAAGGGCCTAAATCCCTCAAGATGTCAGGAAGATATCTGCCCAGCCTCTCTCATCAAAGACTGTGCTGAAGATCTTGCCACGTTCATCACAGCCTTGATTAACAACTCCTTCTCCTCCAGCAATGTTCTAGAAAACTTGAAAGAAGCTTGGGTACTCCCACTGCTAAAAAAAACCACACTGGACCCGAATATCCCTACCAACTACCGCTCTATCACAATGGTGCCCTTCATCCTGAAAATGCTTGACAGAGTCGCATATGTGCACATTCTAAAGTATCTGGAAACCCACAACCTGCTTGGCCTCAGCCAATCAGGCTTCTGCCCTGGTCATGGAACAGAAACCACCCTCTTGGACCTCAAAATCCAAATGGACCAGATTAAAGACAAGGGCAATCTGGCCATTTTCCTCCTACTTGACCTCTCTGCAGCCTTTGACTTGGTAAACCATAATATACTTTGCCAGAACCTTGCTCCAGCTGCCTACTTCTCGGCCAATGCCATAAAATGGATTGAATCCTTCGTATCCAACCACACCATGAGAGTCTTCTCCACCTTTGCAGCATCCCTGTTCACCAAGCCACTATTTGATCTCCTAGACAAATTGGGAGTAACATATTATTGGTACAACACCCAAATACTCCATCACGGGCAACCATGACACCGATTTCAACTCACTGAACAAAAAAACAAAATGTACCTTACCATTCAAGCCTGGATGGCGCAACACAAGCTATGTCATAATGACGATAAAACAGAACTACTCACCATTGGCAGTCAACCTAGGCTAAGTAATCGACCTCAGTCGTATAAATCCTTCACTATTGATGGCAACATTATCACGAAAGCAACAGAGGTAAAACATTAGGAGTTTACTTGGTCTCACCTCTCTCCCTAACAATGCAAGTCAACGGCATTGTGACGGCAGCGCCCTACACTGCCAAACTGATCAATCCAGCAGACCTAAACTGACCACCGACAAATGCATCAACCTCGCCATATCCCTCATTCTGTCAAGGATTGATTATTGTAACTCCCTCTTTGCAGGCTCCAACGCCCGAAACATCAACAAACTACAAATAGTCCAGAAAAATGCGGTAAGAGCTGCACTTAACATTCCTAAAAAAGAAAACATATCATCAGCCAGAGGTAATATCCACTGGCTGCCAGTTCGGGATTGCATCACATTCAAAACCTTCACTAACTCACAAATGCCTGTCTAACTGTGCCCCAATCTGTCTAGCCAGACAAATCTCCAAAGCCCAGTCCAACAGACCCATCCGATCAGCCTACTCTTGCCACCTTGCCATCCCTAGATTTAGACAGCAAAACGCTGGAGAATGCAGCTCCCCAGTGATTGCGGCTTAACAATGGAATTCCATGCCCCTGGCCCTAAATTCAGACCCTTCCCTTTGGTCCTTCCGCAAAGGCTTCAAAACCTGGCTCTTTACCCAAGATACCTAGAAGTACCTCAACTGCATAATTACCTATACCATGTACCTGCCTCCTACCTTGACCTTACTCGAACTGTAGCAACCATATCCTATACTGACTGCACTTGATATAGAACATCTCTATTATATTGTAACCTAATGCAATGTGCAACTACCATAACCAATGTAAAATACAACCACTGTAACCAACGTCTGTAACCTACTACCTATGTAAGTAATTACCGTAACCAACCATCTTATGCAAAAGCACCTAGATGCCTCTGGGTTCAGTGCGCTATACAAATATCAAAATAAATAAAATAAATACATAAAGAAATAAATGTAGGCATTACTGGGGGACCGCACACAGTTTCACATGGGTGTAGCCATTACTTTTGGAGTGCTTTGTGTGCTTTTGCAGGGGTGCAGCCATTGCTTACGGGGGACCTCGCACAGTTTTGCAGTGGTGCTGTTGTTACTTACGGGGGACCTTGCACAGTTTCGCAGGGGTGCAGACCTTACTTATGGGGGACTTGCAAAGTTTTCAACAGGGTTGCACATTTTACTTACGGAGTGCTGCGTATCCTTTCGCAGGACTGCAGTACTTTGCTTATGTAGGACAGCGCGCAGTTTGGCTGGGGTGAAACCATTATTTACAGAGGTTCACTCGCAGTTTCGCCAGGGTGCAGCACTGGTTTACGGGGGACCGCATGCATTTTTACAGGGGTAATGGATTGTAAGACAGAGGTGGATGCGAAGGTTTGCGCGTAGGTTGGTGTTTGGCATTGGTTTCAGTTTGTGTGGGGGCATGCTGTGGGCGTTCCTAGCGCAGCTCGTTTGCTTTGCGGGTCGGGTTACTTTACACTTTTGATTCCACAAATACGCGGTTCACGCAGAGAGACTTTTGTACGCAGTTGTGGGCAATGTTATTGTACACCCAGAGTGCTTTGTGTGGTCTATGCACTTATGCCACAACTCAAGCCCTTAGTTTGCTCACCTGTATCTTTTTTAATTTAACAACTCGTCTCGTTGCTCTACACTGCTGCAACGAGGTAATCATTTATTAGTTTTGAAAGAACAAATCTGTGTATTCCAATAAGGTCCAGGAGAGTGGATAGCCAGGAAGCAGCTTGTGTTTACAGTATGAGATAGAGCCTGTAGAAGGGTACTGACCATGGGGTCTCATTACAAGTTTGTTGGTAATTCAGTGGTAAATCTGCTGAAATACCGCCAAACAGATTTACCATTACCGCCACTTGGTCTGGCGGGATTTGCTGTTAGATCACAAGTGGTGGTAGGGGGCTGTTAGTCGCCACTTTTTGGAATCCATAGGACTCCATGGAGATTTTGGCAGAATTACTGCTGACGGTTATTCCTCCGATTTAGCCATTTTTTGGCAGTAAGTCAGTTTTTCCTATACCTTACATCCAAAAGCATAGTTTGGTGGTGCAGTAATGCAGCAGTAATGCATTGATAACTCTATTACCACTGCATTACAACCATTTCTGGGCACACCGCTAAACTCGTAATGAGGTCTATCCATGGCTATTCCCTGTGGATCTGTAGACCTCATCTAGTCGGTATATCGTGTGCAAGTTAGAGTATTCTGAATATTTAGACATTTTTGGAAATTACTATGGACAGCAAACCACATGAAGGTGCATGATAGAAATCTTGAGTGGTCTACATAAGGATCACGATGCATCATTATGCACATGTAGATGATTTGAGGCCTATTAGTTTATGAGAATTGCTTTTCACAGAAGTGGTGGTAGAAAGACAAAGACAGCATATCGATAATTGAGACTGAGTTTTGAAGTTCTTGTTCTTTTCAAAAGTTGTTTAAATGTTTCATAATTCTTTTGTTTTCTTTTATATGTGCGCATACTCTGAAGTTCAAAATGGCCGACACAGATGATCTCACCACATACATGGTTGTTTTAGCTTACCTGAAAACTGTCATGGGGAGGGCCAGCAGATCTTTCCCCACCCATGTAGAGCAAGGCAGGGCCCCTTCACGCTTGGCTCACTCACAGTTACAGTAACGAGGGGACCAGTGCAAGTTTCCCCTACAAATAGGTTCAGCATGAGCTGTTTTACTGCAAGTTTAGCCCACAAACAGATACATCCTTTATAGGGCCAGTGCACACCTTCACACCAACACACCATCACCCACTTGGGCATCGATACAGCAGCGGCAAACCCAGTCCCAATTTTTCTAAGAAACGTACAGAGGTACAGAACAGGCTGGATCTGTAACACAGAGTATACATGATTGGGCTATTGCAAGCTCTTTCATAAAATGAGAACTTGTGCACCAAGGCCAAGACCAATGCAAGCTTTCCTTATCTGAACAACTGGGCAAGTTCAATATTCTGTTGACTGTGTCAAAGGCGGCCAAGGAATCCACTCAACCTGTGGTAGGTGGTATACCACTGCGACACCAGAGCCATATGTACCCCAGAGGTTGCCTGAGGAAGTTGTCCCTGCCTCCCGGATATGCACGGATATGCATGGAACAGCAGATGTACATGGGTACTGCTGTCTCTGTCCCAATGCATGTTAGCCTCTGTCCTGGTCAGGTCTCTTTTATGTTCCTTTAGATGGTTCCTGAGAGAAACAGCGACCACCATGCACCAAACACTGCAAACCTGAGGGATGGATAATAGTTCCTGGGAGGCTGCACCATCTGGAGAAAATCTACAAGTACCAAATTTACCCTGGTGCCCGCAGACAAGACCTGGTCTGGAAGAGAAGGAATAGACTGGTTGCCCAAATTGGAATGCACTAGGCTTACCTGTTCAGGAGCCAAATGGGAGACCAACCACCTAGGCTTCAAACCAACGATAAACTATGATGGTGACAGTATAGTAACAATGGGGTAATTGGACCCAGCATAGAGACACCCAACAGTAGGGGAAAGAAGGAATCCCTGCCTAAAACCTTTGTAGGCAAGGACTTACTTGACCCAGGAGGTAAAAAGACAAACACAACCACAGTGAGTGAATTGACGTTATGACAAAGATGGAGGCTGAAAAGTGTGCAGGCTAAAGGTAAAAAAAAGTCTTGGAGCCCAAAGGGATAGCTCAGGCAGAATTTGGATAGCTCAGTTAGAATTTGACCCAAGGAAAGAGCTCACCCTGGTAACCAATGGGAGCAGAAGAAACAATATAGATAGGAAAGGGACAGCTGTGAAAAGCCAACAGAGTCAGTTAACAGTAAGAGGTGTGTTTTTGAGGTCAAAGAAAAGAGGAAGAAGGACCAAAATCAGAGTAATGAGTATCAACTGAAGGAGGACTTGGGGAGACTCATGAGTTACTACAGGGAGAGGAGGTAAGGTGTTGGGAGGAGAAAGGGCTCACAATCAAGTGTGAGTGGGTGAGTGGTTGGAAGCATTTTGGAGGGAGAGTAGGAGGCAGTTTGAGAGTAATAGACAAAGAGAGAGAGAGAGAGAGAGAGAGAGAGAGAGAGAGAGAGGGAGCGAGAGGAAGAGAGAAATAGAGCGAGAGAGAGAGAGA